>NC_059083.1:26591726-26788146 GCF_020497125.1 Mauremys mutica
AATGATGGTTAAAGTTGTTCCCTGCCCCCCGAATAAATTCTGAAATGGTGCCTTGGTGAGCCAGGAGTGGCCAGGGGGCTGTGGGAGGGCCATGGGCTCTGGCAAGATGCAGCCCCCGTGCGACAGCATGAAACCCTCAAATTAATCTCCTGTCTCCTCATCTTGGAGTCACAGCTCTCCCAAGCTGCTCCAACTAATACCTCCACCATTTGGTCTAGCTACACCCCACACCAGGAATCCAGCTGGGGTGTATCCAGATCAGGGGTCGGCAACCTTTACTATCAAAAGAGCCATTTTGCCCCCTCTTCCACTAAAGAAAAATAGTCTGGAGCCGCAAAACATAACACTGCTTATAAACTTTTAAAAGTTTTAATCTTTTTTTAATTTTACCTGTTACAACAACAGAATACAACAAACAGAAGTGCAGTGTGCATGTGTAGGCCTACTTTGAAATAAATTAAACACTGAACTATGCAGGCCTTTTTGAGTCCTTCCCGTATTTGTGTAAAATTAAAATAAAACGTAGCCCACTTTAATATAAAAAAACGTATAGTTGCAGCTTAGCAGTTTTAAAAAAGTAAACATAAAATTAGGAACGTTTTTTGACAAGTCCATTTCAGTGTGCTCTCATCCTCTTCGGGTTTCTTTCTCGGCCAGCAATCAACCGAAGCACCTGAACATACAATAAAAAACTACATCAGCTCCGGGTCTGAAATAAATGTTTTTTTCTGAATAATAATAGCCTATTAAATGCTAGTGTTCTCACCTGTTTAATGTGACTTCTGTTTCTGAAGCTCGATGCTGATCTTCCCTATGTTGGGGCTGTAAGATGTGACTTTGATCTTCACACAGGACTGTAGGCTCTCATTTGTGAGGCGGGAGCGATATTTGGACTTTATGAAGTTCATGCTAGAGAAAACTTGCTCGCATAAGTATGTTGAGCCAAAGATGGACAGGACTCCAAATGCATACTTTTTCATGTTCATATACGTGTCGGGAATGGCACTCCATGTTTCAAAAACAAGTTTGTCGGGTTTGGGGAGGTTTTCAATATCATTCCATTTGTGCTCTTTAGCGAGAGTGGCCTTCTGACGGGCGACTTCTTCGAGATCCGCTGTCAGGCTTTTGAACTTGGACACCCATAAGTCTTTATCCGCTATGTCGGCCAGTTCAATTTCAAGATCGGGCTGACTTATCCCTGTGAATGCGGATATGTTCAGCAGGGATGGGTCGATGTCCAGCGGTGTGACAGGGAAGGACAGAGTGTTTTTTTCCTTTCTGAACTCGCTGAATCTTTCTCCAAATGCAGCTTGCATTGCCATAATTGCACGGTGTAAATAATCACAATTTATGTGATTGTTCTCTTCTTTGAACTCTCTCAGGGAGGAGAAGTGAGAGAGCGTACCTCTCTGTACATCTCTGGCAAACACTGTCATCTTGCGCTCAAACGCCAGAACATCCTCCAGCAACTGCAGGGCCGTGCTTCCCTTTCCCTGGAGATTTTTATTCAGCGTGTTTAAGTGACTTGTCATATCCACCATGAAATAAAACTTTTCCAGCCAATCGAGGTCTCCCAGTTCGGGATAGCTGAGGCCTTTGCTTTCCAAGAAGGTTTTCACATGTTACAGACAAGCAGCGAAGCGTTTCAGCACCTCTCCCCTTGACAGCCACCAAACTCTGTTGTGCAGCAGGAGATCCAAATATGCGCTCTCGACTTCATCTAACCATGAACAAAACTGTCAGTGGTTTAACCCGTTTGCAATTATTTTGTTCACTATCTTAATAACGAGGTTCATCACTTCCACACATTCAGGGGGGAATGTTTGAGCGCACAGTGCTTCTTGGTGCAAGATGCAGTGAAACGTCATCAGCTCTCGATCCAGCGACTTTTGAAGTAAATTCACAAAGCCCTTCTGTGCTCCTCTCATACTGGGTGCACCATCAGTAGACACTGACACCAGGTGAGTGGTGTTTATTTCTTTGGCTTTTAGACAACTCAAAACAGCCTCACAAATGTCCTGTCCCGTGTTTGGCCCTTTAGCGGTATGAGTTCAATCAGTTCTTCCTGCGGCCCATCAGAGTTCACATATCTGCATAACAGTGCTGTCTGCTCAATATCGTTTACATCACTTGACTCATCACAGGCAATTGAATATGCTTGAGCTGAATTGATGTCATCAATTTGCTTACTGGTGATGTTTGTTGCCATTTTAATGGTCCTGTCCTTGAAGGTCTTTGCAGAGAGAGGCATTTCTTTAATTTTCTGAATAATTTCCTGTTTGTTTTTGAATTCGGAGAATAGATGCTCTGATATTTTTATGAACGATTCTTTCATGTATTCTCCATCTGTGAACGGCTTCCCCCTCCTTACGATCTCATGAGCTGCCACAAAACTTGCAGCTGTAGTTGAGTTTGGAGAGTTGATCCACTTCTTGAAAGTATGTTTGCTCTGCTCAACTTTCCGTAGTAGTTCCGAAATCGCTCTCTTTCGCCCATCTTCAGTTGGGTACTTTTCAGAAAATGTTGAGTGCTTGTTTTGAAAATGTCTTTCAACGTTACATTTTTGGTTGTTTGCTAATTTCTCGCCACATATCAAGCACACAGGTAAGCCAGCGTCGTTGGCAGTGAAGGCAAAGGAATCTGTCCATGCAGAATTAAACTCTCTATTTTCTTCTGAGATTTTTCTTTTTTGGGATGTATTCATGGTTAGCTTACCGCGGGGGTCACACACTCAAGAAGCCGCCTGCAGGTAAAGGCGAGGGCTAAAGATGTGGATGTGACGCATATTTTAATTGACAAATTATAAAAACTTTTTAAAAATTTGATGTTAAAGTATCACCTCGAACTCCAAGATAACTGTGCAACAAAATAAACAAAAATAAAATAATATATAAATAAAAATTAAATTAATAAAATAACCATTATTCTTTTTTTTTCTTTTTTTTTCTTTTGTCAAGGCCGAAGGGAGCCACAACAAGGAGGCTGAAGAGCCGCATGCGGCTCCGGAGCCGCGGGTTGCAGACCCCTGATCCAGATCATTTCTCAGTGACTTGTGACAGCCCCATGAGGGCAGGGTTAAGGTTGCACTGGCTGGTACCTTAACTCTGTATTTCTTGGTTTTCAGAAGTTTGAGTTTTGATGAACTTACACCAGGTGGGGGAGATAAAATCTTTTATGGGACCAACTCCTGTTGTTGGTCGAGATGAGCTTTGGAGCTGCACCAAGCTCATATTTAGGTCTGTGTTGCTGGAAAGCTCATCTCTGTCCTCAACAGAAGCTGATCCAATAAAAGATCTCACATCACCCACCTTGTCTCTCTAATATACTGGGTCCAACATGGCTGCAACAGCACAGCCAATCACTTCTGATTAACTTGATGTTTTGGAAGGTCACGATCTTCAGTGGGAAACCGGAACTTCTTTTTGAAATCATGACTGGATTCAGAGCAGGGCCAGCTCCAGACACCAGCCTACCAAGCACGTGCTTGGGGCGGCACCTTGGGACGGGGCAGCGATCGGGGCTTGGTTTTGTTTTTTTTTGGTTCGGCCAGGCGGCGCTGGGGGGAGGCAGGGCTTGGGAGGCGTGGAGCCGTGCTGGGGGAGCGGGGACTTGGGCGACGCAGCACTCAGCTGGGGCGGGCTTCAGCGGCACGGTGCTGGGGGAGGGGGGACTTGGGCGGCGCAACGTTTGGGGGTGGGGACTTGGGCGGCGTGATGAAACACTCAGGGGGGGCAGGGCTCTTTGTTTTTGCTTGGGGTGGCAAAAATGTTAGAGCCGGCCCTGATTCAGAGTCAGTTGTTCACAGGGCCAGCTCCAGGCATCAGCTTAGCAAGCAGGTGCTTGGGGTGGCCACCCCGGAGAGGGGCGGCAGGTCCAGCTATTCGGTGGCAATTCGGCAGAGGGTCCCTCACTCCTGCTCGGAGACATAGGCGGTGAGTTCTATGGGCCCGTGGAGCCCAGGCCCCACCAATAATCCTGAAGCTGGGCCCAGCTCCAGCAATGTTTGGGCCCCAGGCCCTGTGCTGCGGGGGGTCCCCGCGTCGCAATGCCGGGGGCTCTCACCTCAGCGGCAGCTCTCGGGAGAGGCCCCAGCAGCGACTGGGCTCACAGCCCATTGGCCGGGAACCCCAGCCAATGGGAGCTGCCGGGGGCGGTGCCGGAGCTGCCTGGCCGCGCCTCCACAGCAGGGAGGGGGAGCGAGCCAACGGCAGCGTCTGAGCCCTGGGAAGAGCAGCAGCAGCAGGGTCTGTCCCTATCAGCTGTGGGGGCAGCCAGACACACAGACACAGCCGGGGAGGGGGGTTTGGTGGGGACAAACAGACACAGCCGGGGGGTTGTGGGACAGACACACACAGCGGGGGGACAGACAGACACAGCCGGGGGTGGTGGGGGCAGCCAGACAGACACAGCGAGGGGGTTGTGGGACAGACACACACAGCGGCGGGACAGACACACACAGCCGGGAGTGGTGGGGGCAGCCAGACAGACACAGCCGGGGGGTTGTGGCACAGACACACACAGCCAGGGGTGGTGGGGACAGACAGACACAAAGACACAGCCGTGGGGGGCGTTGGTGGGGACAAACAGGCACAGCTGGGGGGTTGTGGGACAGACACACACAGCCGGGGGTGGTGGGGGCAGCCAGACAGACACAGCTGGGGGCTGTGGGACAGACAGACACAAGGACACAGCCAGGGGGTTGTGGGACAGACACACACCAGGACACAGCCAGGGGGGTTGTGAGGACAGACAGACATAGCTGGGGGGTTGTGGGGACAGACAGATGGAGCCGTGGGTGGGGAAAGGAGTAGCAATGGGCACCCCGAGGCTGGTATAAAATACACAGGATGGGGGGAGCTTCCTGAGGGGACTATAGCAACACCCCCCGCAGAGCAGACCCAGGTTGCAGCTGGCTCCGCCCATCACAGCCCCCTGCCCCACAGAGACCCACACAACCCTCTGCCCCCTCGAGAGACTCCCAATGACCCCTGTGCCCCTGTCACTCCTCTCCAGAGAGCCCTCCCCTTTGTGCCAGCCCACTCCCCTCCCCCACTGCCTCCCCTCCTCCAAAGCTCCCCACAATCTCCCCCTTTGCCTTCCGCCCCCCAGCCCAGCCCATTCCATTGGCCGGGAGGCTCCCAGTCTAGTGGCTAGCAGGGCCCATGGGAGCTGCACCTGAGGCAGGGTGCCTGCTTGCAGATGCAGACCTGCCTGGCTGTGCCTCCACAGCACAGGGAGGGGGAGCCCGAGCCACAGGTGAGCAAGCCCTGGTCATCATCACAGGCCCAGTAATTCTCTGGATATTTAATTTCACTGAGGCAAAATGTGTGCAATTTTATGGGTTGAATGATTGAATGACATAATACCCACCTGCCCACATTGTCCATCACTAAGTCCAGTAATTTTGCACAACATGGTGGTGCCTACCCCTACCTTGTGCTTCAGGGGGTGATGGGGTCCAGGGCAGCCTGTTATAGAACTACCTGATTAGTAATTGGATATGTTGGCTGGCATCTTTTTTTATGTGTTCGCTCCCCCTGATGTTAGAACCTGGCTACACCACTGGGGAGGGGAGCTTCCTAGACCTGTGCAGCTGGGGCTTAGGTGAATTTTGTGATACTGTGCCCCTCCCCAGCTACCACCCTGCAGTCCCCACTCCTGCACCATGCTGGGCAAGGGGCAGCCCCATCCCCAGTGAGGCTATGGTGAGGGGTGGCAGCAGGGAAGGCCACACGTGATGGCAACCCCCCCCCCCCTCGGTACCCACCATAGGGGAGGCAAGTGGGCTTTCTGGACCTGAGAGGGACCCTAGGAGCATGTTCAGTGAACTGCCGGGGAGAGGAGAGGTCCCTCCCCTGGAGCTTGCTGCTGCCAGGGAGGGTGGAGGGGAGTCCTCTGTGGCCCTAGCCCTGGGGCAGCCTATCTGCACCCCAAGTTCCTTATCCCCAGCCCTGCCCCAGAGTCCTCACCTGATGGGAAAAACACGCAACTTAAATTTGGTGGTCAGTTTAGAGTATCATAGAATATCAGGGTTGGAAGGGGCCTCAGGAGGTCATCTAGTCCAACCCCCTGCTCAAAGCAGGACCAATCCCCAACTAAATCATCCCAGCCAGGGCTTTGTCAAGCTGGGCCTTAAAAACCTCTAAGGAAGGAGATTCCACCACCCCCCTAGGCAACCCATTCCAGTGTTTCACCACCCTCCTAGTGAAAAAGTTTTTCTTAATATCCAACCTATACCTCCCCCACTGCAACTTGAGACCATTACTCCTTGTTCTGTCCTCTGCTACCACTGAGAACAGTCTAGATCCATCCTCTTTGGAACCCCCTATCAGGTAGTTGAAAGCAGCTATCAAATCCTCCCTCATTCTTGTCTTCTGCAGACTAAACCATCCCAGTTCCCTCAGCCTCTCCTCAGAAGTCATGTGCTCCAGCCCCCTAATCATTTTTGTTGCCCTCCACGGGATTTTCCAATTTTTCCACATCCTTCTTGCAATGTGGGGCCCAAAACTGCACCTAGTACTCTAGATGAGGCCTCACCAATGTTGAATAGAGGAGAATGATCATGTCCCTCGATCTGCTGGCAATGCCCCTACTTATACAGCCCAAAATGCTGTTAGCCTTCTTGACAAAGGCCAGAGGAGGGAGTGTTAGTGCCTGTGCGGACTTCTGGGAAGTGCATGGGGTGGGATGCTGGGATGCTCTGGAACCACTCCTTCAAAGCCAGTCAGGACTCTGGGGGAGCCTCCTCTCTGAGCAGACTGTCTCCAGGGCAAGAAGCTTACACCTTCCTGCGTCTGACATCAGAGCATTCAGCATGCCCTTCCACACCATGCACTTTCCGCAGTGAGTCCGTCCAGGCGGGGTCCTGGGGCAGCCAGAGGTCCCTGCACCCCAACTCCGCAGTCAGATGTGACTCTCAGCCAGACTGTAAAACAGAAGGTTTATTAGATGACGGGAACACAGTTTAAACAGAGCTTGTTGGTACAGAAAACAGAACCCCTCTGTCAGGTCCATCTTGCGGGGTGGGGAGCCCAGAACCAAGTTCTGAGTCTCTCCCCATTTCCCCAGCCGGCTCCAAACTGACACTCCCTCCTCTGGCCTCTGTGTCTCTTCCGGACAAGGACGCCACCTGATCTCTTTGTCCCCAACACCTTCAGTTGGCATCTTGCAGGGGAAACTGAGGCACCCACACAGTATTCAGAGAAAATATTAAGAACATCCCCACTTCATCACAACAGGTGCAACAAAATATAATACTGTATATTGAAGTAGGCAAGTGCTGCTTCTGACTTTCCACTTTTAATTGACCCTTGTAATCTTGTGGTGCTGACGCGTTGTAGCTTCATTTTATATCGGCTTACAGGGCGGGAGCGCACCACCATTTTGGGCCCCACCAAAAATTATACAAACCTGCCACCTATGCTCGGAGCAAAGGACCTCCCGCTTAATTGCCGCAGATCGTGATCCTTTTTGTGTGTTTTTTTGGCTGCTTGGGGCAGCAAAACCCCTGAAGCCGGCCCTGGTTGTTCATGTGTCCTAGTCAGGGGCGGCTCTAGAAATTACACCGCCCCAAGCAGGGCGGCACACCGCGCCGCCCTTCCCCGGTCCCGCGGCCGGGGCAGAAGTGTCTGCGGCGGGTGCGCTGGTCCCGGCTCCGGTGGAGCATCCGCAGGCAAGGCGGGAGGCGGTAGCGCAGCCCTGCCCGGGCTGCAGAGGAGGGGCCGCTTCTCCTCCGCTTGTCCCCGCCGGTGTACCATCAGAAACATGAACCTATCCCGATTTGCTACTTTGGCTGCACTGAGCATGCGCAGCCGAACTGAGCATGCCCAGTAACCTGCGCTGTCGCCACTGCCCTCTCTCTGCCCTCACTTCTACTCACGATTTGCTGCCTGCTCTTTGGGGGCGCTTAAAATGCTCAAGGGGGCAAATCGCAGCGGGGGGGCTGGCAGGGTCTGAGCGGGGGACACAAATTTACTGGACAGAGGGGTTCAAGCTGCTGTAGGCAGCGGCAGGAGAGAGGCTGAAGGGGAAAAATCGGGGGTGGGAGCCGCGGTTAAGCCCAGGGGGGGAGACGCTGCCAGACCCTGTGCAGGGACAAAACCCCCGTTTAGGGAGGGGGTGGGGGGGGAACAGTGGCCCCTCGGGATGAGCCACCTGCTGGGCTCGCAGATCTGGGGGTGTCGGGGCTGGGGGGGGCACAGGCTGTTTTCAGTTCTGCCGCGTGTCAGCCCTGGAGCAGGGGGCGGGTTCCTGGGGCTGGGTCTTAAAGGCACAGGCAGCCCGATTCCTACACTGTCAAAGCGTAGACAGCGCAGCTCCTCTATCTTATATAAGTGCTGCGGGGCTGTTACTGCTCCAGCCAGGAGACTGAATGTGGGGAAATATTGTACAGACGCCCCCTCCCTCCCTCCGTCCCTCAAACTCTGCCTCTCACATTTTGACTATGTAAAAGTCTCTTCTATCATTTTCTATGTCTATATGAAATCCCTGCAGCTCCTTTCTCTTATACAACGTGCTGATTTGGTAACTCCCTCCCAGAGCCCACATGTCTGTACCCCCTCCTGCACCCCAATCCCCTGCCCCAGGTCAGAGCCTGCACCCGTCACTCAAACTCCCCATAGCCTGCAACCCTCCTGCACCCCCAACTCCATCCCAGAGCCTGCACCCCAAACAGGGCCGGATTAACCTGTTGTGGGCCCGGTGCTAAACATATTTGTGGGTCCCCATGGGGGAAATGGGGACATGGGGCAGGGGGGCAGAGTCCTCAGAGCGAGGGGCTGACTTGGGGCAATGGGATATGAGTCATGGTACGGCAGGGACAGCCCCACTCCACCCAGCCCAGTACAAGGGCACTGTTTACAAACCAGGAGCTGCCAGACCCATGCTGTCCAGCCCAGCCCTGCACTGCCATTGTGCTTCTTCCCCTTGGGTGTGGGCCCATGCTGCACCATGCTACCCCCTGCTCAGCACCCCTCTGGCTCCCTACGCGCAGTGCCACACCACCCAGAGACCCCCACAAACCCCCTGCTCAGCACCCCTCCGACTCCCTATGCCCAGTGCCACACCACCCAGAGACCCCCACAAATCCCCTGCCCTGAACCCCTCTGACTCCCTTCACCCAGTGCTGCACCATCTAGAGACCCCCACAAACCCCCCTGCCCAGTGCACTCCCAGATCACTCCCCCACCCATTCAGAACCCCCCCACAGATCCTCTCACTGACCAGTGCCCCCCAGCTGAAGACCCCCCACAGCCCTCCCACAACTGCACAGTGCCCCACACCTTCCCACCCAGAGCCCCCCTACAGATCCCCTCACTGTCCAGTGCCCCCCACCACCACAACTGCAGTGACCCGCACAGACCCCCCACACTTCCCAGCACCCACACACACACAGATCTCCCCCACTGACAGGCCCCCAACACATAGATCTCCCCCCCCCCAGTGCCCAGCACCTACCCAGACCCCCTAGAGACCTACTCTCCCAAACCCTAGCCCCCAGCCACAGTAGCCGGCCCTGATGGGAGGTGACTGTGGCTGCAAGGCTGAGATGGCAGCGCAGCCAGAACTGGTCCTGGGGCAGGAGAACTGTGGCCTCTTGGGAGTGGTGGAAGCAGCCAGGCTGGAGCAGGAGCAGAGCCTACCGGGGCCAGGCTCTCTCAGGACCCAGCTGAGCCTTCCCCCTCCCCAACTGTTCCCTGTGAGTGGCTGAGACTGGCGCAGCCTCTGCACCAGTCCCAGGTGGCTCTTCCCCCGGGGAGGCAGGTGGGGCCCCACAGGTCCCAGGCAGTGGAGACAGCTCATAGCTGGAGCAGTGCTGGGTAGCGGGGCAGATCCCTGAGATGTGACTCCCGCGATCCTACCCAGCCCACCCACACCCATTGGCCCCGTGGCAAGCAGCCTTGCGGAGCACACACCTCTCTCTCTCCCTGCTTTCCTATCACCAGTTATGTTACTACAGGAATGAAATTGAGACATCCCATAAAACAGCTAGTTCCACATTGTTCTTCAAACCTCAGATCATTGAAATGTAGCTTTGCATTTGAGATACTATATGACTGTAGTACATTTTGCACCGCCTGCATCTACACTGACATCAGGAGAGGAGAAGAGGACAAGACTGTCCCTAGCATATATGATTTTAAAGAAAGGAGAGACACACACACCCACTATCAATACAACAAGAAGGGAGAACAGTAGCTGGTGCCAAGAGAGAAGATGCAATGAAACCCTTCTGTACCCACAACTGATGTCTGAAAAGCATCAGTCACTCTGCAGATCAAAGAAAGAAAGAGCAGCCAGTTTCAGACAGATAGGATCCTTATGACCTATATAGGAGAAGTGTACTTCCCTATAGCAGTTTCCCACCATAATAAATAAATCCATAAGAAAATTAACCAAAAATTAAGATTAGGAGTCTGATTGAAATTATGTACATTTTCAGCATTAGTTTAGTATGAAAATATTGCAGCTACTTTTCTTTTACTCCTGTCTTCATAAAAAGCAACAGAGTTATAACATATAATTACAAAGACTAAAGTGCATGCTTTACTATAATTAGGACCAGGCAATCCAAGATGAAAACTACACCGTGGCAGAGTCCTACAACCAGGTCTTTGAGGCCAATCCCTTTATCAATACAATCCTCAACCAAAATATGAGGAAGGAGACGAGTCACCCTCAAACTTTTGACAATAACTCAAGGTCAGACACCCAGAAGACCAGCGCCATTCGTATTCTGGTTTTGGATAAAATACTTGATCTTGCCTACATCATAGAAACCTTCCTCTCTCCAAGTCTATACCCCACTACACCCTTTAGCGATAAAGTAACCATTAAAGAAGTTCTGAATCAGTCGTCTTTCTTCCCAATTTAGGTTTAACAATAAAGCTGCAACCTAAGTAGCTATGGGAGATGACAGTGCAACTACTAGGTATTGGTGGGGGAAAAGTGTGCTACTAATGTCCTGGATATACTGTCAGGGCCGGCTTTAGGCTAATTCAACTAATTCCCCTGAATCGGGCCCTGCCCCTAAGAGGGTCCCGTGCCCAAGCCCTGGTTCGGTGTATTGGCAAGAGTCAGTGCACTGTACCGGGGTGGCCCGGCTTCTCCAGGGGACAATTTAAAGGGCCTGGGTGCCCTTTAAATTGCCACCACTGCCACACTGCTGGAGCCATGGGGTAGGGCTGTTGGGATCTGTGGGCTACTTAAAAAGTCCATCGCCCCCGTTGCTTCTATTGCCCTAGCCCTTTAAATAGCCACTGGAGCCCCGCCGCTCCCCCAGGGTTCCGGCAGCTGTGTACATGGCCAGGGCTGTGGAAGCAGGGGAGCCCCAGGTGGTTGCTGTTACTCTGGTGGGGGAGGGAGGAGGAGGAGGGAGCACTTACCATACCGGGTGGTCTGTACCCCCTGTACCTGCACCCCCTGCCCTGTCTCCAGCCAACCCCTGCTGCACCCCCCCTGCCTGAAGCCAGCCATTCCTGCACTCCTCTGTCTTCAGCACTGCCAATCTATGCCACACCCCCCTATGGCCCTGCTTGAAGCCAGCCAGCCCACCCCACCCCACACACCCCTGTCTCCAGCCATTGCTGCACCCCTTGCCCTGCCTGCAGCCAGCCCCATGTCCACTGGTGCCCTGCAATTCCCTGGGCAGTAACCCTGCATACCTGGTTCAATGATGGGAGAAGAGAGCAGCTGGTACCCACACACATGTGCACACCCTAGGGTGACCAGACAGCAAGTGTGAAAAATCAGGATGGGGTGGAGGTTAATAGGATCCTATATAAGAAAAAGACCCCAAGATTGGGATTGTCTCTATAAAATCGGGACATCTGGTCACCCTAGCACACTCCCAGGGAGTGGCGGGGACCAGGGGCGGCTCTATACCCCAGCGCGCCAAGCAGGCACGTGGGGCGGCCCTTTCCCGGGGGGGCGGCATTTGGCTCCGGTGGACCTGCCACAGGCATGCCTGCGGGAGCTCAACCGGAGCCGCGGGAAGAGGGGACCCGCCGCGGGACCGGGGAAGGGCGGCGCAGCGCACCGCGCTGCTTGGGGCAGCCTGATTTCTAGAGCCGCCCCTGGCGGGGACCCACACATGTGAAGCGGAGTTCATTTCTAGTTCAGGCCCATCTTTTTAAAAAAGAACTGTAGGTAGTGTTAACATACAGCCATATTTTCCTGGACATGTCAGACTTTTTGGTTTTTAAATTCCTGTTCGGGAGGAATTTTTAAATCTGGAAATATAGTAACCCTATTGGTACCAGAAATACATATTCTGGCACACCCCTTAAATCAGAACTTTTCATAGGGAACCGGTTGCTAAGAAAGGAAAGGCTTTTTTTCCCCACCTTTTTTTCCTTTTTTTTAAAGTCATCCCTGCTGGGGCCCCGCCGAAAATGTTTGAATTGGGTGGGCCCCAAACTTCCTAAAGCCGGCCCTAACTAGTCTGTTCAGTGTTATAGCTTTTAATATGCTACTGCAAACACTGTAATAGAGCATTAATGTCCCAATGTACTGTAGCTTGTTTTAACTTACCGTAATACTAGAAGTGGTGCATGTGAACATTGCCGTAACGAGGGCAAGGCGAGTGAGGCATTTGCCTCGGGCACGGAAAGTGAGGGGCTCAGAAAGTCTCTCCTTCAGCGGCAATTCGGCAGCAAGTCCTTCCCTCTGAGAGGGACTGTGGTACTCGTTGCCAAAGTGCCGCTGTTCGTCTTCAATGGAGAGGGGCAGCGCATACGGCTCTTTTGCAGAAATTCGTCGGTGGATCCTTCCCTCTAATAGGGAAGAGCCGGACATGCTGCCTCTGTTCCTTGCCTTATGTGCCAAAAATCCCTACTGACGGCTCTGCATGTGAAGCTCTCTTAAAAGCTGACACTACAGTAGTGATATTCCCTAGCCAGCATGCATAGGGCTGGGTGTGGGGAAGGGGAGTGAATTTAGGTATAAGTAACATCTCTCACACCAAACAGGAACTTTTACAAAGTTCATTATTATGCCTTGTTTTACAAACACCAAAAACTATTATTACATATGCAGAAAGGTCAATAATCACCCCCTCCCCATATATACAGAGTTGTGCTTCTGCATATAGTATCTATGTCAGATTAATATTGAGTTACCAGCTGTTCAGGAATCAGTCAAGAGTCAGCTGCCAAGCCACATGTTGATTCCTATTGCAAACTGTATGGGTGACCCTTGAGGCATTCTGAAGCAAGAGATTACTGTAAAACTGTAAATAAGACGCAGAAAGAATAAAATTTTCCTAGGTTTTGTTTGTCAGATTTATTGTATTATGTATAGTAGGTGTTTAATATAAAAACCAGGTAGTATGGTTTACAATGTTTTAACAAGAGATTATTCTATTACCATTATCCAGTCAACTTGCACACTATTTTGAATTAGTGATAATTCACAGAGAGAGAAAGAAGAAAGCTGAATTTAGATAATTATTAACCAGATTCCTGGTTATTCACCAGCCACTTTGCTTCAGTCCATGGCATAAAGCATCATAAACCCAGGACAGTATTGACAAGATAATATTCACCTCGAATTTGCATCTGCTACACTCCCTGCCCCCGCCTCATTCCCAGTCACAATATTCAGGATATAGCCTAGTGAGAAAGTGGCCTGGCTGAAGCACGTAGCTGGCAACTGAAAACTAGTACTGAGTACAATAGCCTTGAGAACATTGCTTAATTCCGAGCACTGTGTCTGCAGTGAGATGCAGGGTGGCCCTGGTGCCATGGCACCATTGTAAAGTCGATACTGACTCTAATCCCATAGGCGGCAGGTTTGTATAATTTTTGGTGGTGCCCAAAATGGTGGTCCATCCCCCCCGCTCTCGCCCTGTAAGCCGATATAAAATGAAGCTACAACGCATCAGAACCACAAGATTACAAGGGTCATTTAAAAGTGGAAAGTGAGAAGCAGCACTTGCCTGCTTCAATATACGGTATTAAATTTTGTTACACCTATTGTGCCAAATTGGGAATGTTCTTAATGTTTTCTCTGAATACTGTGTGGATGCCTCAGTTTCCCCTGCAAGGTGCCAACTGAAGGTGTTGGGGACAAAGAGATCAGGTGGCCTCCTTGTCCAGAAGAGATACAAAGGCTAGAGGAAGGAGTGTCAGTTTGGAGCTGGCTGGGGAAATGGGGAGAGGCCCAGAACTTGGGTCTAGGCTCCCCACCCTCCAAGATGGACCTGACTGAGGGGTCATTTTCTGTACCTACAAGCTCTGTTTAATCTGTGTTCCTGTTGTCTAACAAACCTTCTATTTTACCGGCTGGCTGAGAGTCGCATCTGACTGCAGAGTTGGGGTGCAGGGACCTCTGGTTGCCCCACGACCTGCCTGGGCACACTCGCTGCAGAAAGTGCACGGTGTGGAAAGGGCTGAATGCTCCGAGGTCAGACCCAGGAAGGTGTAAGCTTCTTGTCCTGGAGACAGTACGCTCAGAGAGAGGAGGCTCCCCCAGAGTCCTGACTGGCTTTGTATGGAGTAGTTCCAAAGCATCACAGCATCCCCTTCCACACCACGCACTTCCCGGGAGTCCGCACAGGCACTGACACTCCCTCCTCTGGCCTCTCTCTCTTTTCCAGGCATTAGGAGGCCACCTGATCTCTTTGTTCTCCAACACCTTCAATTGGCAGCTTGCAGGAGAGTGGCCCAGGCCATCAGGTGCCCGGAGACAGGGTTTCGGCCATTCTCTGTGCAGACAGCATCACACTGGCCCTCTAGGGCTCTACAACAATCACACCCCCTTATCCCACCATCTAGATCCTTGAGAAATGCATAGGGGAAACTGAGGCACCCACACAGTATTCAGAGAAAACATTAAGAACATTCCCACTTTGTAACACCTGTATACAACTAGTTATATACTTTAAAGGGGTGTAAAATAATCAAGTATTGTGCTAAACACAATGATACTCCAAACTGACCACCACTTTTATGTGGCAATTTTTCCCCCTCTGGTGTGGGCTGTGGGGTGGGGCTGGGGATGAGGGGTTCACAGTGCAGGAGGGTGCTCAGGGTTGGGGTGCTGGGGGTGCAGGCTCTGGGGTGGGGCAGGGCTGGGGATAAGTAACTTGGGATGCAGACAGGCTGCCCCAGGGCTAGGACCAGAGAGGACTCCCCCCCCACCCCATTATCAGCAGCAGCAAGCTCCAGGGGAGGGATCCCTCCTCTCCCCCCGCAGCACACTCACTCTGCAACACAGTCACTGCACATGCTCCTAGGGACTCTCTCAGGTCCAGAAAGCCCACTCGCCTCCCCTGCGGTGGGTATCGGGTGGCACAGAGTCCCTGGGCGATGCTCTGGAACTGCTCCCCACCAAGCCAGTCAGGACTTTGGGGAGCCTCCTCTCCCTTGGAGCAGACTTGTTCAGGGCAAGAAGCTCACACATCTTCATCTCCTGGGTCTCTCCTTAGTGCATTCAGCATCCTCTGTCCCTCCATGTGCTTCCCACAGCGATCCCACCCCAGCGGGGTCCAGGGGAAGCCACAGGGTCCTGCCCCCCCACTTCGCAGTCAGACGTGACTCTCAGCCAGCCGGTAACACAGAGGTTTATTCGGTGACAGGAACACAGTCTAAAACAGAGCTTGTAGGTACAGCGAACAAGACCCCACAGCCGGGTCCATTCTGGGAGCAGTGAGCCAGATCCCCATCTGCACTTCCCTCCTCATCCCCAGCCAGCTCCAGACTCCCAAACCCCCTCCAGCCCCTCCTCTCTGCTCAGTTCTTTTCCTGGGCCAGGAGGTCACCTGACCTCTTTGTCTCCAACACCTTCAGCTGGCACCTTTGCAGAGGAGGGCCCAGGCCATCAGTTGCTAGGAGACAGAGTGCCAGGCATTTAGGTGCACTGGCCCTTTGCTCTGTAGCAATCACATACCCTGATCCACCACCTAGATACTTTAGAACTGCATAGAAGACACTGAGGCACAAACAGAGTATTCAGAGAAAACATTAAGAGCATTCCCAGCTTGTCACACCGGGGTGGGGGGCTGCCATCATGTGTGGCCTCCCCACCCCTGCTATTCCCCCTGCGTGCTCTGTACCCACAAACCTTACCTCCCCTTTTCACGTATTCACACACAAATGAGTGGAAGTGCGCACCTCACTCATCCAATAGGTCAATTTGGCACATTAGCCAGGAGGAAGCAAATCGTGAAATAATCACGGAGGAAGCCAGTGGAAAAAATGAATGGGGCCACTCTGGTTATTACCTTGGGGTCAGGCGAGTGCTCTGTACCCACAAACCTTACCTCCCTATTCACGTATTCACACACAAAAAAGTGAAAGAGCATGCCTCAAGCATCCAATAGATCAGGGTTCGGCAAGTCATAGGCAGCCAAGTCATTGGAAATAATCAAGGAGGAAGCCAGTGGAGAAAATGAATGGGGCCACTCTGGCTACCACCTTGGGTCAGGGGAGTGCGCTGTACCCACAAACGTTACCTCCCTTTTCACGTATTCACACTCAAAAAAGTGGAAGTGCGCGCCTCACTCATCCAATAGATCAATTTGTCATATTAGCCAGGAGGAAGCAAATCGTGAGCGTTTTCGACCGCAAACACCTTCCCTCCAGATTTGCAACCATCCCTGGACCAGTGACAGGTGCATAGGGAGCCAAGTCAATAGAAATAGTCATGGAGGAAGCCAGTGGAGAAAATGAATGGGGCCACTCTGGTTACCACCTTGGGGTCAGGGGAGTGCGCTGTACCCACAAACGTTATCTCCCTTTTCACGTATTCACACTCAAAAAAGTGGAAGTGCGCGCCTCATTCATCCAATAGGTCAATTTGGCACATTAGCCAGGAGGAAGCAAATCGTGAGCGTTTTCGACCGCAAACCCCATCTCTCCAGATTTGCAACCATCCCTGGACCAGTGACAGGTGCGTAGGGAGCCAAGTCAATAGAAATAATCATGGAGGAAGCCAGTGGAGAAAATGAATGGGGCCACTCTGGTTACCACCTTGGGGTCAGGGGAGTGCGCTGTACCCACAAACGTTACCTCCCTTTTCACGTATTCACACTCAAAAAAGTGGAAGTGCGCGCCTCATTCATCCAATAGGTCAATTTGGCACATTAGCCAGGAGGAAGCAAATCGTGAGCGTTTTCGACCGCAAACACCTTCCCTCCAGATTTGCAACCATCCCTGGACCAGTGACAGGTGCATAGGGAGCCAAGTCAATAGAAATAGTCATGGAGGAAGCCAGTGGAGAAAATGAATGGGGCCACTCTGGTTACCACCTTGGGGTCAGGGGAGTGCGCTGTACCCACAAACGTTATCTCCCTTTTCACGTATTCACACTCAAAAAAGTGGAAGTGCGCGCCTCATTCATCCAATAGGTCAATTTGGCACATTAGCCAGGAGGAAGCAAATCGTGAGCGTTTTCGACCGCAAACCCCATCTCTCCAGATTTGCAACCATCCCTGGACCAGTGACAGGAGCACAGCCAACCCCGGACCAGTGACAGGTGTGTAGGCAGCCAAGTCACTGGAAATAATCAAGGAGGAAGCCATTGAAAAAAATGAATGGGGACACTCTGGTTATTACCTTGGGGTCAGGGGAGTGCTCTGTACCCACAAACCTTACCTCCCTTTTCATATATTCACACACAAAAAAGTGAAAGAGCATGCCTCAAGCATCCAAAAGATCAGGGTTCGGCAACCTTTCAGAAGAGCTGTGCCGAGTCTTCATTTAGTCTCTCTGATTTAAGGTTTCTCATGCCAGTAATACATTGTAATATTTTTAGAAGGTCTCTTTTTATGGCTATAATATATAACTAAACTGTTGTTGTATATAAAGTATATACGTTTTTTAACATGCTTAAAACGCTTCATTTAAAATAAAATTAAAATGCAGAAACCCCCAGAACCCTGCAATAGGTCAATTTGGCACATTAGCCAGGAGGAAGCAGAATGTGAGTGTTTTTGACCAAAAACTCTGTCCCTCCTGATTTGCAACCCCATTTGGCACATTAGCCAGGAGGAAGCAGAATGTGAGTGTTTTTGACCAAAAACTCTGTCCCTCCTGATTTGCAACCCCATTTGGCACATTAGCCAGGAGGAAGCAGAATGTGAGTGTTTTTGACCAAAAACTCTGTCCCTCCTGATTTGCAACCCCATGGATCAGGCGGCAGTAAGTCCTGAGCAGGAACCCAGATGGTTATGTTGTGCGGCAGAAACTGCTACTAGTAGCAAAACGGGAGGGTTTCGAAATGTGATGGTACACCTGTGCACTCCGAGAAGCGGCCCCTCCTCTGCAGCTGGGGCAGGGCCGCGCTACCAGCTCCCGCCGCTCTTCCGCAGTAAGGCCCACACCCCGGCGGAGCTGGTAGCGCGGCCCTGCCCCAGCTGCAGAGGAGGGGCCGCTCCTCAGCTTGTTCGCGCTGCTGTCCTGCGGGCAGCGGCCACCCCCCACCCTCCAGACCAACCGGTAGCCAGCTGCGGGCCGCCTCCCCGGGGGGGCTAGGGCGGCGCGGCGCTGCGCTGCTGGGGGGGCGGGGGCTCGGGCTGCGGTCGGCGCCGCTGCGGCGCTCTTCTTTTCTGCTAGAGCCGGCCCTGCGCCCCATGCGCCTGCTTGGTGCGCTGGGGTCTGGAGCCGGCCCTGGTCCTAGTTACCTGAATCCAGCCATGATTTCAAAGAGAATCTTCTTCCTGCTTTTGCTGAATCTAATAAACTAAATGGCAACGCGCCCCGACCCCCCCACAACACCAAAGCCCCTTTTGTTAACGTAATGTTCCTGTTTCCCACACACTCGCGGTGCAGCAGGACCGGGGCTGTTTCTTTAAGAGAAGACTCGACCCTCCCCACGTGACAGGGTTTGCAATGAGGCAATTGACAGTGTTACTTTCACTTCCCCCAGGCGAACGCTGCGAGCCGAGCGCAGGTTTATCGATTGGGAACAAATCCACGTTTCTTTTAACACCGTTCTACGGAGAAGCCACGAGATGAAATTGCGGCTCTTTGATTGCCAGAATTAGCTGAGCAACATGCGTGAGAAACGGGACCAGTCAGTGACCATGTAACGGTGCCAGCGAAAGGGGTGAAGTCTGGCCGCACCCGGGAGATTTTAAACGTCTCAGAAGACCCAACCAGGTGGGTGAATTTTGCTTACGAAGGGCCTGTTTGTAATGCCTGATACCCGATACTTATTGCGGGGACAGATTGTTCAAAACACAAGGAGTAAATAATCCCGTGATCATTTGTTTCTCTCTTTGTGGAAATTTGACAGAGCAGCTACATTCAAAGTGATTTGCCGTCAAATACGTTGCAGTTTGTTTACATAGCAATGTAACGTGAGACTTTTACAATTTGTTGAATGAGTCATTTCTTTGTTTTGCTGAATACTGTTCTTGGGGGAGATTTGTAACTTCCTATATTTTGAATAGAGGACATTTCCGGCACCAAAACCAGCTGCCATCAGTCTAGTTTTCTCCCCGTGCTGACATTGCAGTTTTCTGCCTCTTGACTGGGGGGCGGGGTGAATCCTTTTGTTTTTGTTAAAAATATAATTATGCTCAGAATCAATCGAAACAGAAACCTGCCTCCTTTTCTCCTTCTGACCTCAGTGGGAATTAAGCATGTGCCTAATGTTGATCCTGTGTTCAAGAGTGTCACTGAGTAGGGACTTCAGGCTTTATTAAAAAGGGGAAATTTATACATTGTGTAAAAGATTTTCTCCTTCTGTGTGAAAAGCCATTCAAGGGGCAATATCATGAAGAAACCTATAGGAGTTCAGCTATTTAAAAATGGCAGTATTGTTGTGAAATTATGTGTTTGTTTTGATTAAAACATTTGGCTTATTTTACAATTTTTAATAATGTATTATTGCACAAAATATTAGATTTTAGTTTTTCTTTTTTTCAGTTTTCATTTTTCTTTCTTTTCTCCTTTGAGACAGGATAAGGGATGGGTGAATAAAATGTTTTTATTCCATTTGATTAGGGTTTCTCATTTTGAATCAATTTGAAATATTTTTTTCATTTAGCATCATTCTAATTTTTCAACAAAAACATTAAACTAATAGGAAAAAGCAATTTTAAAAAGCAATTTTCTAAAAGCCATATTCTACTGAAAAATCAGTTTTGTTTAAGTATTTTGGACCAGATTCAGTATTGTCAACTCTCAGAGTTATTTGTGATTTTTGTGATTTTTATTTTGTCTCCCAGTATTCGGTAATTTTCTGAAAGCCCTAATATTCTAGTTTTGAGTTTATGTGATAATATTTGATTTCATTTAAAGTAAAAAATAAATTTCTCTCCTTTATAGTTGCAGGGAAAAGTATAAGATTGAATGTACCCTCTCGGCTCAGAAACCAAATGGCAAAAAATAGGAACTCAAGATGTCTATTTAAAATATTGATTTTTAAGTCAATCACATACCTTTTTTGACCCAATTTATGATTATTTTTTTAAAATGTGTGTGCGGGGGTGTGTGTGGATTTTTTGTATTGATTTTCATAAAGCAACAAATATTCTAAAGCACAAAAAAAACCACCCCACAAAAATGTACAGCTTGTATATGTTCCCATAATTAAACAATTATGCAGTTTTACAGCTAATCAAAGCTAAAAGACCAGACAATCCATAGGCGCGGGAAGTAGGGGTGTGGGTGCAGTGTCCTCAGGTTTTATGCGGGGGCTCCACTCCTGGTCCCAGCGCTCCGATCCTGGCCCCACATGTGGGGATCCACTCCTGCCCACCACTAGCTGTGGCTCCAGCCTCAGTCCCTTTACCCTTGTCTGTGCGCCACCCTTCTGGAGATATAGCCCTGCTCCCAGCCCCAGCTCTGAGGGGAGGGGTAAAGGGCATGAGGTAAAAATTTTGGGGGCACTTTAACTGGCTTTCAGCACCCCCACTGTAAAAACTGTTCAAATGCCTCTGCAGACAACACAAGACCAGACAATACCACACACACCTAACACATTAGGGTGGGGGTGACACTGACTCTTGAATCCTGGGTTTGGCAGTGCTGCTGCTCTGTTTTTGAAAGGCACAAACAAATTTCAGTTTTCTGCAATAATTCATCCAATCTACACAAACCAATGTATCACATCCATTAATTTAATTCATCAAAGTGCTGTAGTTCTTTGGCAATAAGGGTCTGAAGGAAATGGATGAAAATTGATCTTTAAAAAATGATTTAAAAAAATTAAATCAGAGGCTTTTCTTTCACTTGGATTTTTTAATTTAAATTAATCTGAAATATAAACCAGTATTTAAAATTATGACAACTGATGCTAAGGCATATATATATTTATTTATTTCAAAAGTTTTAAAGAAAATCAGATCAATGAAGTGGTGGCAGTCACTGTCTAAGCACCTGGAAACAGAATTTGTTGACGGGCTGACCCAGCTTTTGACAGCAATAGCCTGTTCTGCAGGTACAGAGAAAATATTTTATTCATTTCAATGTACCCAACTAGCTCAATTCAATGACTCGTCCATTCAAAGTTGAGAAACCAGTTGGGAGTTGAAAAATCAGGAAAGTTTGTTTTCCACTCTGAAATTGTTATTAAAAACAAGGTGTGAGAGGATGACATCTACCAGCTCTAAAATCTTGAAGGACACGGTGACCAGAAACAATCAGTTCAATTCACTAACTACAGATAATAGTTCCTTTTTTCTAACAAATCAGATTTGAATGCAAAACATGTTTTAGTAAAGTATTTTTCTCCTCTCTATCCTGTTGTCCAGATCAAGTTACAGTGAAGATGAAGGTTCTTTCATTCTGTCCTAGCTCTGCAGTGAGCACCTCTCTGCCTGGTTTGATCATTTTCTTCATTATTTATCACATTCACAAGTTGGAATCAGGTAGGAATCCCTCTGCTCCTTCTGCTGCTTGTAGGATTTGTTTCATTGTAGTGATTTATAAATCATGCCTATTCCACTCCTTTGTACAAAACTGAAAAAACCCCAAACCAACCAACCAACGAAACAAACAAACGAAAAAACAACTCCAAACCCTCCCCTACAACAAATTTCAGATTGACTCAATATCAGTAAATAAGTCTCCACATCCTCCCCAACCCTTCTGGAGGAGTAATTCTCCATCAGCTGCATATGAGGCAACTCAGTTTCTCTATCCATCTAAGTACTTATACCATCATAGTATCAGAGTGTGAGGCTGTATGGAATATGGGTGACCATTTATAATGGCATTGATACCAATATTACTAAATCACAATAACTCTTATACAAGATATGCCACGAGAAGTAATTATGCCGTTCTACCCTGCGCTGATTAGGCCTCAACTGGAGTATTGTGTCCAGTTCTGGGCACCACATTTCAAGAAAGATGTGGACAAATTGGAGAGAGTCCAGAGAAGAGCAACAAGGATGATTAGGGGTCTGGAAAGCCCATGGAAAACATCACCTATGAGGGAAGATTGAAAGAACTGGGTTTGTTTAGTCTGGAGAAGAGAAGACTGAGAGGGGACAGTATTTAACAGTTTTCAAATACCTAAAAGATTGTTATAAGGAGGAGGGAGAAAAATTGTTCTCCTTAACCTCTGAGGATAGGACAAGAAGCAATGGGCTTAAATTGCATCAGGAGAGGTTTAGGTTGGATATTAGGAAAAACTTCATAACTGTCAGGGTGGTTAAGCACTGGAATAAATTGCCTAGGTAGGTTGTGGAATCTCCATCATTGGAGATTTTTAAGAGCAGGTTAGACAAACTCCTATCAGGCATGGTCTAGATGGTGCTGGTCCTGCCTTGAGTGCAGGGGACTGGACTAGATGACCTCTCGAGGTCCCTTCCAGTTCTATGATTCTATTGTAAGGTATCAGTGGGAAAGGCTTGATTTGCTAAATATAAGTTTGTTTATAGGTCTGTATCATCTTTGTATGGTGAGATATAAATATGTGTGGTATATTTGTGTCTCAGACAGACCAGCATCAGCACTATCCAGCCTGCTGTAGAATGAACCATTAAGAGAAGCCAGGGGCTATGAGTCAGCAGGACGTAGACAAGTATTAGGGGGTAGCCGTGTTAGTCTGTATCCACAAAAATAAGGAGGAGACCGGTTGCACCTTCAAGACTAACAGATTTATTTGGGAAAAGCTTATGTCCAAAATAAATCTTAGTCTTTAAGGTGCCACTGGACTCCTTGTTGTTTTTCAGGACATGTAGGGACATGCATAGGTGCCGACTTCTACTGGTGCAATTGAGAGCTTGATTCCTCCCTCTGCCCCTGCCCCATCCCCGCCCCGCTCCCATTCCGACACCTTTCCCAAATCCCGACCCCATAAGAACATAAGAATGGCCGTACTGGGTCAGACCAAAGGTCCATCTAGCCCAGTATCTGTCTACCGACAGTGGCCAGTGCCAGGTGCCCCAGAGGGAGTGAACCTAACAGGCAATGATCAAGTGATCTCTCTCCTGCCATCCATCTCCATCCTCTGATGAACAGAGGCTAGGGACACCATTCTTACCCATCCTAGCTAATAGCCATTTATGGACTTAGCCACCATGAATTTGTCCAGTCCCCTTTTAAACATTGTTATAGTCCTAGCCTTCACAACCTCCTCAGGTAAGGAGTTCCACAAGTTGACTGTGCGCTGCGTGAAGAAGAACTTCCTTTTATTTGTTTTAAACCTGCTGCCCATTAATTTCATTTGGTGACCCCTAGTTCTTGTATTATGGGAATAAGTAAATAACTTTTCCTTATCCACTTTCTCCACATCACTCATGATTTTATATACCTCCATCATATCCCCCCTTAGTCTCCTCTTTTCCGAGCTGAAGAGTCCTAGCCTCTTTAATCTTTCCTCGTATGGGACCCTCTCTAAACCCCTAATCATTTTAGTTGCCCTTTTCTGAACCTTTTCTAGTGCTAGAATATCTTTTTTGAGGTGAGGCGACCGCATCTGTACACAGTATTTGAGATGTGGGCGTACCATGGATTTATATAAGGGCAATAATATATTCTCAGTCTTATTCTCTATCCCCTTTTTAATGATTCCTAACATCCTGATTGCTTTTTTGACCGCCTCTGCACACTGCGTGGACATTTTCAGAGAACTATCCACGATGACTCCAAGATCTTTTTCCTGACTCGTTGTAGCTAAATTAGCCCCCATCATGTTGTATGTATAGTTGGGGTTATTTTTTCCAATGTGCATTACTTTACATTTATTCACATTAAATTTCATTTGCCATTTTGTTGCCCAATCACTTAGTTTTGTGAGATCTTTTTGAAGTTCTTCACAATCTGCTTTGGTCTTAACTATCTTGAGTAGTTTAGTATCATCTGCAAACTTTGCCACCTCACTGTTTACCCCCTTTCTCCAGATCATTTATGAATAAATTGAATAGGATTGGTCCTAGGACTGACACTTGGGGAACACCGCTAGTTACCCCTCTCCATTCTGAGAATTTACCATTAATTCCTACCCTTTGTTCCCTGTCCTTTAACCGGTTCTCAATCCATGAAAGGACCTTCCCTTTTATCCCATGACAGCTTAATTTATGTAAGAGCCTTTGGTGAGGGACCTTGTCAAAGGCTTTCTGGAAATCTAAGTACACTGTGTCCACCGGATCCCCCTTGTCCACATGTTTGTTGACCCCTTCAAAGAACTCTAATAGATTAGTAAGACACGATTTCCCTTTACAGAAACCATGTTGACTATTGCTTAACAGTTTGTTTTTCTGTGTGTCTGACAATTTTATTCTTAACTATTGTTTCAACTAATTTGCCCGGTACCGACGTTAGACTTACCGGTCTGTAATTGCCGGGATCACCCCTAGAGCCCTTTTTAAATATTGGCGTTACATTAGCTAACTTCCAGTCATTGGGTACCGAAGCCAATTTAAAGGACAGGTTACAAACCTTAGTTAAAAGTTCCACAACTTCACATTTGAGTTCTCTCAGAACTCTTGGGTGAATGCCATCTGGTCCCGGTGACTTGTTAATGTTGAGTTTATCAATTAATTCCAAAACCTCCTCTAGTGACACTTCAATCTGTGACAGTTCCTCAGATTTGTCACCTACAAAAGCCAGCTCAGGCTTGGGAATCTCCCTAACATCCTCAGCCGTGAAGACTGAAGCAAAGAATCCATTTAGTTTCTCTGCAATGACGTTATTGTCTTTAAGCGCTCCTTTTGTATTTTGATCGTCAAGGGGCCCCACTGGTTGTTTAGCAGGCTTCCTGCTTCTGATGTACTTAAAAAACATTTTGTTATTACCTTTGGAGTTTTTGGCTAGCCGTTCTTCAAACTCCTCTTTGGCTTTTCTTATTACACTCTTGCACTTCAGTTGGCAGTGTTTGTGCTCCTTTCTATTTGCCTCACTAGGATTTGACTTCCACTTTTTAAAGGAAGTCTTTTTCTCTCTCACTGCTTCTTTTACATGGTTGTTAAGCCACGGTGGCTCTTTTTTAGTTCTTTTACTGTTTTTCTTAATTTGGGGTATACGTTGAAGTTGGGCCTCTATTATGGTGTCTTTAAAAAGGGCCCATGCAACTTGCAGGGATTTCACTTTAGTCACTGTACCTTTTAACTTTTGTCTAACTAACCCCCTCATTTTTGTATAGTTCCCCCTTTTGAAATTAAATGCCACAGTGTTGGGCAGTTGAGGTGTTCTTCCCACCACAGGGATGTTGAATGCTATTGTATTATGGTCACTATTTCCAAGTGGTCCTGCTATAGTTACCTCTTGGACCAGCTCCTGCGCTCCACTCAGGATTAAATCTAGAGTTGCCTCTCCCCTTGTGGGTTCCCGTACCAGCTGCTCCATGAAGCAGTCATTTAAAGTATCGAGAAATTTTATCTCTGCATTTCGTCCTGAAGTGAAATGTTTTTATGTGACTGTTTATCATCTGATCCGGCCCTTACATTATACTCTTCAGTCCTCTGCTCCTGACTATAACCTGGAGATTCTCTATCATCAGACTCTCCCCTAAGAAAAGTCTGTGTCCGATCCACACGCTCCTCTGCAGCAGTCGGCTTTCCCCCATCTCCTAGTTTAAAAACTGCTCTACAACCTTTTTAATGTTTAGTGCCATCAGTTTGGTTCCACTTTGGTTTAGGTGGAGCCCATCTCTCCTGTATAGGCTCCTCCCATCCCAGAAGTTTCCCCAGTTCCTAATGAACGTGAACCCCTCCTCTCTACACCATCATCTCATCCACGCATTGAGACTCTGAAGCTCTGCCTGCCTACCTGGCCCTGCGCGTGGAACTGGGAGCATTTCTGAGAATGCCACCATAGAGGTCCTGGATTTCAGTCTCTTCCCTAGCAGCCTAAATTTGACTTCCAGGACATCTCTCCTACCCTTCCCTATGTCATTGGTACCTGCATGTACCATGACCACCGGCTCCTCCCCAGCACTACACATAAGTCTGTCTAGATGCCTCGAGAGATCCGCAACCTTCGCACCAGGCAGGCAAGTCACCATACGGTTCTCCCGGTCATCATAGACCCAGCTATCTACGTTTCTAATAATCGAATCTCCCATTACTAACACCTGCCTTTTCCTAGAAACTGGAGTTCCCTCCCTCGGAGAGGCAACCTCAGTGTGAGAGGCAACCCCAGCACCATCTGGAAGGAGGGTCCCAAATCTGGGAAGGTTTCCCTCTGCTCCCATTGACTGCTCTGCTTCCCTGGGCCTTTCTTCCTCCTCAACAGCACAGGGGCTGTCTGAGCAGAGGTGGGACAATTCTACAGTGTCCCAGAAAACCTCATCAACGTACCTCTCTGCCTCTCTTAGCTCCTCCAGTTCCACCACCCTGGCCTCCAAAGTCCATACATGGTCTCTGAGGGCCAGGAGCTCCTTGCACTGACTGCACACATACGCCACCCACCCAAGGGGCAGGTAATCATACATGCAACACTCAGCGCAATAAACTGGATAGCCCCCACTCTGCTGCTGGGCTTCTGCCTGCATTGTCTCATAGTTAATGGAAGGGTGGTTTACAGAAAGGGGTTTTGAAATGTGGTTCAGTTTATAGGTTTTAGGGGGACCACAGGGAAGGGGTTAGGGCTGGCGAGGGACTCCCACTCCCCTTCTAAACTCCCTTGCGAAACTCCCTGTTAGCAGCTGCGGTTTGCAAAGCGACCCCAGACCCGCCTCTTCCCTGCCTCCTCCCCTGAGCATTTCACTTTCCCACTCCTCCCCCTCCCTCCGAGAGCTTGCTATGGCTGTGTGGCAGCGGCGAGTGCTGGGAGGTAGGCGGATGAGGAGGTGTTGTGGGATGGGGAGTTTGGCTGCCAGTGGGTGCAGAGCACCTACTAATTTTTCTCTGTGGGTGCCCCAGCCCCAGATCACCCACAGAGTTGGTGCCTATGGGGTCATGCCGATGTACAGAGGACTCCAAGTACCTTTTCATGGCCATGTGCTGTGAGTTTGTATTAGGAACAAAGGATGTCCACGCCACATGGCAAAGGATATAAAAAGGCAGCTGCATCTTCTCCATTTTGTCTACAATCCTGCTTCTCACCTCTGGAGTAACTTCCATACAAACTGAAGCTTTGAACAAAGGACTGATAGACCCATCCAAGCTTTGGATGTGTTCCAGAGGGACTTTGCAAGCAAGCAAATTCACCAGTGCTGCTAAGAACCTGATATATGGATTCTGAAGTCTCTTTCTCTGTATATATGTGTGTGTATATATGAAAGTATCTGACTGCTTTGACCATTTAGCAACTCTCTTCTTTTTCATTCCTTTTCTTTTCTAATAAAACCTTCAGATTTAGATACTAAAGGATTAGCTGGCAGCATGGTATTTTGGGTAAGATTCAAACTGGTATTCTGGTAATGTATCTGGTCCTTTGGGGAATTAAAAGAACATTTTTTGTAAGGTGAATAGAGTTTTAAGTAACTTCTCACTGTACTGAACCTATTCACTGATTGGGAGCCAGAGACTGGAATGCAGTAAAGGGGGTTGTGTGATTTCTTTTCTAGATAACCAGTGTGGGGGATCAGGAGCACAGTTTGTGACTGGTTGGTGAATCTAATATGGTGTAAACCACCAATTTTGGGAGAATCTTCTCTCCTTTTTGCAGCCTTCCCTGATGTTGGCATTTCCACTATGGGCTGCCCTACACACCTCTGGTCATGCTGAGCCTCCTACTTCACATGCTTGCATCCTCTGTGACCCAGTCCTTTCTCAAACACCAAGACAACCTGGCCTAAAGCTGAAGTTATTTGGGGTCAGTGAGGCCAAGGCAAGTGAATCCCAGAGTTGAAAACCCTGTACTGAAAATGTCCTGGCAGTGACCCCCTCTCACTAAAAACAGGTGGAGGGGGCAAAGGAGGAAAACTCAGGAAACTCAGCTCATCTCAATGAAAATTGTGTCCTCATACCAGGTTGGAGGTGGTGGTCTCCAAAGAAGCTGGGTCCCAAAACATTAGGGTAAAATTCTAGGTGATCTCTGTTGACTTCAGTGGAGTCAGGATTTCATCTTTTCACCCTTCTCATATTACAACCAATGCTGAGAATCACATCAGAAATATAGTAAAGGCTGGAACAGACCAGAGCTCAGGTACACAGTGTATATACTCAGGTCACCCTGCCCATTCACGGGCCACTGAAATGGCTCTGTGGCATGTCAAATTAATATAAGGGGTGTTATCAGTGACACCTATACCTGAGCTGGCCTGTAACTTTCTACTATAAATGCCTTTTTCAGTTGCTTGTAACTTTTCCAAATTTCAAATATTCAGGTTGAAAATTTGCATGCCAAGTGTCTGCCCCAGGCTGAATTTTTGGAAAGTTGGAACCTACTGTCTCTTTTGTTTCTAGTATGTTTTCCCCCTGAGCTTGTTTTCTTTTTGTTTTGGTGTATTTCACAGCCCAGTTCAGAGTGATGGGTCCTGGTCACCCTGTCACTGCCATTGTGGGTGAGGCCATTGTGTTACCCTGTCACGTGTCCCCCAGGATGAGCGCTGTGAACATGGAGGTGAGATGGTTCCGATCAGAGTTCACTTCAGTTGTTCACCAGTATCATGAAGGAAAGGATCAGTATGGAGAACAGATGCCAGACTATCATGGAAGGACAGAGCTTTTGAAAGCTGGCATCATGGATGGGAATATTTCCTTGCAGATTCTTAATATCAGACCCTCAGATGAAGGACAATACAACTGTTTTGTTCAAGATGGTTCTTTTTATGAAGAAGCCCTATTGGAACTGAAGATAGCAGGTCAGCTGCTCTTGTCTGTATTATCTTAGTCTGGGCTGCAGTTTTTGTTCTTTTCTACTGCAACAACTGTGACTAGCAGCTTGTGAATTATTTTAGAGTAACACAGCGTGACTAGATTTCAGCACACGACCATGTGCATACGCTTTGGAAAATATACTGAAAACTTTCCCAACGTTTTATTAAAGACCTCTTCAGAATGGTCAAGAGATTTCCTTGCCCAAAAGATGTTTTTGGCTGACTTCAAAAGGAGGGAGAAAGATGTCTAGACAAATATGGGCCTGGTTTATACTAGAAAAATAGGTCAGTTAAACTGTCTCTCAGGGGTGTGAAAAATGCACACCCCATGAGTGACAAAACTAAGCTGACCTAAGTCCCCATGCAGGTAGCGCTGGGTCAACAGAAGAATTCTTCTGTCAACCTAGCTACTGCCTCTCAGAGCGGTGTATTACCTATGACACCAGGAGAAGTCCTCTGTTGGTGTAAGCAGTGTCTCCACTGAAGCACCACAGTAGTGAAGCTGTGCTGCTGTAGCCTTTCAAGTGTGGACAGCCTGTGGTCTTCCAATTTCTCTGCAGTCATTCTGAGGCGAGGCTAAGGTGGGATTGCCAGGTTTATAGGCCTTCTGATGTGGTCACTACAGGTAGTTAGTTGGGGTGCAGTCAAAATCAGTTGTAGCTTTCTAATTGGTTGAGGCCACATAAAGATGGTGGTGAGGGAGGGAGACATTATGTATTTACTGCTAGTGGATGAGTCTGAGTGTTTGTCCCCTTCTGCTCTGACACAGGAACCATGGAGCCAGTTAGATTGATTTATTTATTTAAAAATAGAACAAACAAAATGTTTATCCAATATACTAAAAACTGGCTTTCTGAAAAATTCATATCCCACTAGGTATTTAAATGAAGTGATCAGATTTCCAAATGTGTTCAGTGCTCCATTTCTCTTGGGTAGAGAGGACAATATCTCTCACTTATTCAGTGAAATTATTTTAAATATTTGTTCACATCTTTTCTTCTGTCCATGGGTACTGGGAATTCAGAAATTCCAGTGTTCATTTATCCCTTCTATGTGATCAAGTGATCTCTAGTGGGAGTAAAGGATCCACAATCTCTCACTCATCCTTTTAGCTGTTAAGTTGCCCCATTGATTTGTCACACATTTATGTAATTTTCTTCTAGCTTTGGGCTCCAATCCTCTCATCTCTGTGGAGAGCCACCAGGATGGAGGGATCCGGGTGGTTTGTCAGTCGGCTGGGTGGTACCCAGAGCCCAAGGTGCTATGGAAAGATCGCAGTGGGCAAGAATTACCATCACTCTCTGAAGCAAAATCCCTAGGGGATAGTGGCCTTTTTGAAACAGAAAATTCTATTATTATAAAAGAACATTCAAACCAGAACCTGTCCTGTTGGATCAGGAACACCTTTCTCAATCAAGAAAAGGAATCAACCGTTTATATAGCAGGTCAGTTACCAGCTAAACCCACACGCTTAAATCACCTTAATCAGAAACAAAACAAAACATAGGAAACAAAGAACTGAAGCATCTGTTGTGCATATTTTACAACCTACATAAAAACAAAGAAGTTCAGAAACTGGTACCTTAACAGGTCACAACTCAAGCAATCTGATTGCCTTAATTCTGAAGATTCAGAATTATCAGAGTTTTGGGTTTCATGTAAATATAATCTTAACTCTGATACTCCTGAAAATCTTTCTTAAAAAAAGAGTATGATTTTGAGAAGAAATATTCACCAAACCTTGAAAGAGTTTGTTCCTAAAAACTTAACTTCACCACAGTGATTTTGTGAATTTGTACACTATGGTTTGTTTGCTACCTTTTCAATAAGTGAAATGTCGCCAAAATTATGTGGGCTTGTTTCCGCTGACATTCAATGGGAGTTGTGCTCATAACTCACTTTGCCTTTGTTTACACACGCAAGCTGCACTGATTACCTACTGAGTTATTGATGGAAACCCCTTGTTTGAATGCTCTTATTTCAGTTTCAGAGTGTCCTATGTTTTTAGCTTAAGTCAGTTCCTTACTGATTTATACTAAATGGTAAAGGACACTATTCAGCTGATTTACAATTTAAAGTCTTGTCAATCAGTTTAGTTACATTGGGGCAGTCCTGATATGTGGTCAGCTGTGGAATCAATGTAATGATGACTGCATGAGTGTTACACCAATTTCACTAAAGCAGTGCACAAATCCTGTGTGGAGAAGGCCTTAGGCATGTTTGAAATGCCCACCCTGGCTAGATGATTTAAATGCTTTAAACACAATAACGGCAAAAGAAGATGAATCAATTTTCAGCACTTAATGTTTGGATTAATTGCAATTATAATTCATTGAAATAATTGGGGAAATTATTAGTAACTCACTAAAATACTCTTGCAATTTCTGAATGCTGCTGAACAGTGAGGAGAAAATTGTTTACTGCCATAACTCCACTGAAGTCAGTGCTGTTTTGTGAGCAGAGAATTTGCCCCTGAACTCAATGAAGCTCTGAATACCATGAATCAAACCAGGCCTGTTTATTCACAGGTTAATCAGTGCTAAAGTTGTGTTGGTTGGAGTAATTTTTAAAATCAGGTTTTGGTTTTTTGTGTAGCAGAGAGGGGGTCATGTTTTCACTCCTATCTCACATATGTCCTGCTGGGGACTATTTACATAGTTATATGCAATAGAGAAAAAAATAGCGTTGTTCCTGTTTCCAAACTAATTCAAATCCTGTGGGGTTTATTTTTCAGATTTCTTTTTCCCGAGGGCGAATCCATGGATCGTGGCTCTGAGTGTGATTCTCCCAGTTTTCTTTGTTTGTTTCCTTGGCCTCACTCTTTATCTATTTAAAATAAAAGGTAAACACAGGGGAACATTTAGTGAAATTAACAAGAAATTTTCTTCTAATGAATGAAAAAGGGAAGAATTAAATTTTATACTAGGCCAAGCAGGGGAAGCACTGACCTGCACTGCGCTCCCCTCAGCAGTACAGGGAAGGAAATGTTACTAAGGTTCCCATTTGCTCCAGGAGGCAGTGATCTGCACCAGCCCTTTACAGGCACAGAATATTTCTCCCCCAGAACTGTCTCAGTTAAGCTAAATGGAGCATTTGGGGAAGGGGTGGAGGGAAGATTGATCCAAAACCTTCTCCGCTCCTCACTCTTTTCTGACCACTTCCCACCCAGTTGTGCAGTTATTCCCTCCTCGGTCCCCGTGGACTGTGGGAATTAGTTAATGTCTTTTTCCCTCCTCTGAGAAGTAAATATTTTGTACAGAGTTGAGTCCCCATAACGATTGTTGTGATTTTATTTTGGGAGCAGTTATCTGTGATTTCATTTAATGTTGAAAAGAAATTGGAATGAGACAAAGCCTGGCAAATTTCATCCCAATAGGTAATATTAAAAAAATATACACAGTAGAAAAGACGGGTCTGAATAGACATGAGCTCTGAGCCTGAACCTGTGTTCTGATAATGGTGAGAAACAATAAGTCAGAGATTAAGGTTATGTCTACACTACAAGATTATTCTGATTTTACAGAAACTGGTATTTGGATACAGATTGTATAAAGTCGAGTGCACGCAGCCACACTAAGCACATTAATTCAGGTGTGCATCCATGTACCGAGGCTAGCGTCGATTTCCAGAGCATTGCACTGTGGGTAGCTATCCCGTAGCTATCCCATAGTTCCCACAGTGTCCCCCACCCATTGGAATTCTGGGTTGAGATCCCAATGCATGATGGGGCAAAAACAGTGTCGCGGGTGATTCAGGGTAAATGTCGTCACTCAATCCTTCCTCTGTGAAAGCAACGGCAGACAATCATTTTGCGCCCTTTTCCCTGGATTGCCTTGGCAGACGCCATAGCACAGCAACCATGGAGCCTGTTTAGCCTTTTTTCACTCTCACCGTGTATGTACTGGATGCTGCTGACAAACGCGGTATTGCAGTGCTACACAGCAGCATTCACTTGCCTTTACAAGTTAGCAGAGATGGTTACCAGTCCTATTGTACCGTCTGCTGCTGTCATGGGTGCTCCTGGCTGGCCTCAGTGAGGTCGGCCAGGGGCACATGGACAAAAATGGAAATGACTCCTGAGGTCATTCCCTTCTTTACATTTTGTCTAAAGGTAGAGACAGTCCTGCCTAGAATATCAGGCAAGCCTACTAAAGAACCAGAGAGGCAAACAGCCATTCCGGGTCAGAGCCCCAGACATCCCCCAGAAATGATGAGCTGCGGGCCATTCTAGGGGGTGCCCCTGCAACAACCCCATCTGTTGCTTCCGTCCTCCCCAACCCCTCCTGGGCTACCGTGGCAGTTATCCCCCCATTTGTGTGATGAAGTAATAAAGAATGCATGAATAGGAAACACTGACTTTATTGAAATAAAATGCGGGGGAGGCAGCCTCCAGCTGCTATGATATTCCAGGCATGACTGAATCTCCAGGAGACAAAGCTTAAAGAAGGGAATGACCGGGAGTCATTTCCATTTTTCCCAAGCCCCTGGCTCACCTCACGGAGGCCAGCCAGGAGCACTCACGGGACGACGATGACAGATACCAGTCCTATTGTACCATCTGCCATCAGGAAGGGAAGGCAATGGGATGCTGCTGTGTAACTCTGCAGCACCATGTCTGCCAGCAGCATCCAGTAGACATACGGTGACATTGAAAAAGGCGAGAAATGATTTTTTTCCCTTTTCTTTCACGGGAGGGATGTCGACATATACCCTGAACCACCGGCGACAATGTTTTTGACCCTTGAGGCATTGGGAGCTCAGCCAAGAATGCAAATGGTTTTCGGAGACTGCAGGGACTGTGGGATAGCTTGAGTCCTCAGTCCTCCCTCCCTCCCTCCATGAGTGTCGATTTGATTCTTTGGCTTTCCGTTACGCTTGTCATGCAGTACTGTGTTGAGTCCCTGCTGTGGCCTCTGTCTATCATAGCTTTGGAGATTTTTTTCAAATGCTTTGGCATTTCGTCTTTTGGAACGGAGCTCTGATAGAACAGATTCATCTCCCCATACAGAGATCAGCTTCAATATCTCCCGTACGCAGTGATGAGCTGCCAAAATATTAACAACAGGTTCCCTCCTCCTCACCTCACGAGGGGGTCGTGCCCCCCCCAGGGGGTCATGCCCCATCCAACCCCCCATGTTCTTTGACACACACCCCCAGCACCCCTGACCCATCCCCTCCCTTCCCTGGCCCCTGACTGCCCCTTGCTGCCCCATCCAACCTCTCCTCTTATTTCTGATGGCCCCCCTGGACTCCTGCCCCATCCAACCACCCCTTCTCTCTGTCCCTGAGTGCTCCCACCACCTCATCCAACCCCTGCTCCTTCCTGACTGCCCCCCAGGACCCTTGCCCCCATTCAATACCCCTGTTCCCTGCCCTCTGACCGCCCGAACCCCTATCCACCCCCCCCACAACCCACCGAACACCCCCTCCCTACTTCCTGCCCCCTTACCACACTGCCTGGGGCTGGGACCGGGTCTGCTCCACCGGGACCGGGACCGGCGCCATGGGGCCCAACTCCCCGGCCCGGAGCCGCTTGGCCAGCACTGGGACCGGTGCCGCCGCGGGGCCCGACTTCCCGGGCCGGGCCAGAGCCGGCCGGCACTGGGACCGGTGCCACCGCGGGGCTCCGAGCTGGGCCGGGTCAGAGCCACTTGGCTGGGACCAACCTGAGCCGGGGGTGCTTGGCCGGGATTGGGCTGGGACGCTCGGCCGGGGCCAGGTGGAGCTGGACTGGGCCGCATGCGCCGTCCCCCCGCCCGGCTTACCTGCCTGCTGCTTGTTTCAGGCGTGGGAAGCAGGGGAGGGGGAGGAGAAGGATGGCGGAGCGTTCAGGGGAGAGGGGGAGGTGAGCTGGGGCTGGGAGCCGGGTGGACAGCTGCCTGAGCCTTTGTTAAATTTAAAAGCTTTTTAGAAAGGCTAAAAAGGCTTCTAAATTTAACAACCGGTTCCTGCGAACCGGCTGGAGCTCACCACTGCCCATACGGTTCATGCTGGAGCTCTTTTTTGATTCTAGGACTGCATGGTCACCTGTGCTGATCGGCGTTCCACGCTCGGCAAACAGGAAATAAAATTCAAAAGTTTGCGGTGCTTTTCCTGTCTACCTGGCCAGTGCATCCGAGTTCAGATTTCTGTCCAGAGCAGTCACAATGGTGCACTGTGGGATAGCTCCCGGAGGCCAATACCGTCAAATTGCGGCCACACTAACCCTAATCTGAAATGGCAATACCGATTTCAGCGCTACTCCTTTCATCAAGGAGGATTATGGATATCGGTATTAAGAGCCCTTTATATCGATATAAAGGGCTGCGTTGTGTGAACGGGTGCAGGGTTCATTTGGTTTAACGCTGCTAAATTCAATATAAAGTCGTAGTGTAGACCAGGCGAGAGAAGGGAAAACTTTTTTCTCCTGGTGTTGAGAATATGAAACCCATCAAAGGCTCATGAATTGTATCATCACTGTGCAACTTTCGCGAAATGCAGACAACTGTATAACCGAAGGCAAAAATGCTCCTAATAAGAATTTATATTTATTTCTGTTTATTTTTGATGGAACAGAATATAGAAATCTGTAAATATCATGCTCTCTCCTCCAACAAGTAAAACTTTTGTACAAATTTGTCTCCTCATAAGGGTATTTCTTTGTTTATTTATGAAATTTTTTGGGTGGAGTTTTTTAACCAGAAAACGATGAAAGCCCAGATACTGCATCAGTTAGATCTTTGTCATTGACTTCAATGAATGTAGGATCAAGCACTGAATGCACAAGTCATATCGCTAAAAAAATCATGCTTATTATTTGAGGGCCAGAAATTCCAGTCTGCACCCCCAGAGCTCCAAGCAAAGCCAATGGGAATGTGAGAGATAATGCAAGGAATTGGGCTCTAATGGCTAGATTTTTAAAGGTATATGGTAAGCTAACTCTCACTGAAATCAGTGGGAGTTAGGGTCTGATTTTTCAAGACATTTAGGAGCCTAATTCCATAAGGAATTCAAAACTTCCAGAATTGTAAATAGTCAGTTACAGTTGGACACCTAACACTTGTGTTGCCACATGGTTAATAAAACATGAATGAAATGTTTGGTATTTAGGGGCCAGGCATTCATATCATGAAAACACTCCTTTAAATCTCCATTAACTGAAAATATTCTTAAATAACTTGTATTTACATCTGTTTGCTTTATTTTGTTTCTATAGGGAAACATCTTGGAGAAATCAGTAAGTTCAATTTTTCTCCACATAGAACCTTTTCCGTTAAGTTGTTTGCTGTTTTCTTATTTATGATGATCATGATTATTAAAGAGATCTCAATTTGAAAATCACATGAAATATCAGTGATGATGTATTGATAATGATTCAGTATGTGGGTAAGAAGAAAGCAGAAAGAAAATGTTCTTTGCAATGTATCTTCTCTGAGGGTGAAATCCACATGGTGCTGGAGGCACCATGATGTGGGGGACCAGGAGGACTCTGTGCCCTCAAATGTCCTCTTGCCTCATCAGACAAGTAAATAATTTGGTCCAACGTGGATCTTGTGTGTAATTATATCTGAGGAGGAGTCGTTCATTTTTTTCATTTAGTGTTAAAAGGAAATTGGGATGAGATTAAGTCTGATAAATTTCACTCCAAAAGGTAATATGAAAAGTTATACACAATGTTCAACTTTCACAAAACTCAGACAACCGTATATCCAAGAGAAAAATGCTCCTAATAATAATTTATATTTATTTCTGTTTTTAGGGAAACGTGATACAGAAATCGGTAAGTGTTGTGCCCTTTTCTCCAACAACGAAAACTTTGTACAAATTTGTCTCCTCGTGTTTTATTTTTTAAATGAGAAAAACAGGAATGCCCTGATGCTGCACCACTGCCATCAATTAGAGCTGTGCCTTTGATTTCAACGAGTGGAGGATCCAACACTAAATGCACAAGTCACTTCACTAGCAGAATAATGTTGATAATTTTAGGGCCCAATATTACATTCCGTGCACACCAAACGCTCCCAGCAAAGTGAATGGGAACATGTGATCTGCAAGGAACAGGGAATGGGCTCTAAGGGCAGCTTTTTAAAGGTATTTGGACACCTAATGCCAATTGAAATCAATGGGACTTAGAAACCTAAATACCTTTTAAAAATCTGGCCGTAATTTCCTAGGGAATTCAAAACTTTCAGAACTAAGTCCATGCAGATAATCAGTTATTTTTTTATGCTTTACTCTAGGGTAGACACAAAATGAGCCCAAACGTCTACACCCCAATTTTACAGGCCCCCAGCCCATGTCTTGTGAGCCTAGTTAGCTGACATGGGTCAATTGGGGGTATTCAGTTACTGTGTAGCCATACCCTATAGGACATTGCAGGTGCTCCGCGCCCTGCCTGTGGGTTGGAAAGGGACTCTTCTCCCCAGACCTCAGTTGTTTCCCTGCCAATAGCCTGGATCAATGGGTTTGTGAATGGGGGCTGTACAGATTCAATGGAATGAAGGGGAGAGTCTCATCTAGTTCTTCAAAATGTGTCCCTGCTTCTGAATCACTTTGCTCTTGCCTGGATTCATCTTAAACCAGCTGCTCTTCATCCCAGAGCCCTGGTTTTGCTGCATTTGTAAATCCTTGAAAATAGTCAGTTACTGTTGGACACTTAACTCTAGTGTGGACACATGGTTAGTAAAACATGAATGAAATGTTGGTATTTAGGGGTCAGATGTTCATATCATGAAAACACTCCTTTAAATCTCCATTAACCGAAAATATTCTTAAATAACTTGTATTTACATCTGTTTGCTTTATTTCGTTTCTTTAGGGAAACATCTTGGAGAAATCAGTAAGTTCAATTTTTCTCCACATAGAACCTTTTCCATTAAGTTGTTTGCTGTTCTATTATTTATGATGATTATTATTAAAGAGAGATCAATTTGAAAATCACATGAAATATCAGTGATAATGTATTGATAAGTATTCAGTATGTCGGTAAGAGGAAATTAGAAAGAAAATGTTCTTTGCAATGTATCTTCTCTGAGGGTGAAATCCACATGGTGCTGGAGGCACCATGATGTGGGGGACGAGGAGGACTCTGTGCCCTCAAATGTCCTCTTGTCTCATCTGATGAGTAAATAATTTGGTCCAACATGGATCTTGTGTGTAATTATGTTTGAGGAGGAGTTGTTCATTTTTTCATTTAATGTTAAAAGGAAATTGGGATTAAATTAGCCTGATAAATTCCCCCCCCCCACCCCAGGTAATATGAAAAGTTATACACAATGTCCAACTTTCACAAAACTCAGACAACCGTATATCCAAGAGAAAAATGCTCCTAATCATAATTTATATTTATTTCTTCTGTTTTTTAGGGAAACGTGATACAGAAATCGGTAAGTGTTGTGCTCTTTTCTCCAACAAGGAAAACTTCATACAAATTTGTCTCCTCATGTTTTATTTTTTTAAATGAGAAAAACATGAAAGTCCTGATGCTGCACCACTACCATCAATTAGAGCTGTGCCTTGGATTTCAATGCGTGTAGGATCCAACACTAACAGAATAATGTTGATAATTTTAGGGCCCACTATTACATTCCGTGCACACCGAACGCTCCCAGCAAAGTGAATGGGAACATGTAATCTGCAAGGAACCGGGATTGGGCTCTAAGGGCAGCTTTTTAAAGGTATTTGGACACCGAATGCCAATTGAAATCAATGGCACCTAAATACCTTTAAAAATCTGGCCCTAATTCCCTAAGGAATTCAAAACTTTCAGAACTAAGTCCGTGCAGATAATCAATTATTTTTTGATACTTTACTCTAGTGTAGACACAAAATGAGCCCAAATGTCTACACCCCAATTTTACAGGCCCCCAGCCCATGTCTTGTGAGCCTAGTTAGCTGACATGGGTCAATTGGGGGTATTCAGTTGCTGTGTAGCCACATCCTATGGGACTTTGCAGGTGCTCCGTGCCCTGCCCATGTTTGTCAGAGGTGGAGATGGATGGCAGGAGAGAGATCACTTGATCATTACCTGTTAGGTTCACTGCCTCTAGGGCACCTGGCATTGGCCACTGTTGGTAGACAGGATACTGGGTTAGATGGACCCTTGGTCTGACCCGGTATGGCCGTTTTTATGTTCTTAAGTTGGAAGGAGACTCTTCTCCCCAGACCTCAGTTGTTTCCCTGACCATAGCCTGGATCAATGGGTTTGTGAGGGATAGGCAAGGCTGCATGATGCGGGGCTGGAGTTGATTCCATCCTTGAAGAGATGCACTTAATTAGCATTTGTTTCTGATTCTATGTTACCTAGATAATCTTCAAAGAGAACTTAGTAAGTGTTTCTATTTCTCGAATGCAGCCTTTTCTGTGGTGTTGAAACTATCTCTGGATCTATTGATCTCTCACCCTTCTGCCAGGTGGAGTCGGCAGCACATGGGCTGGGTTCAATGTCAAGAGTTCCTCTTAGCAATACAAACCAGAAAACACTTGAGACCCCACCCAATAATCTGGGAAAATGTAATTCCTGGATCTTTTTAAGGCTTATAGTGGCACAGCTGTACCACTGCAGCTGCCCTGCAATCGGGTCTCCCGTGTGGCCGCTCTGTGCCGACCTCCCACCAGCATAATTAAACCGTCCCCAATGAGCGGCAGTAGCTACATCACTAGGAGAGTGTCTCCTGCCGACACAGCACTGCCCACACTGGTGTTTTTGTCAGTGAAACTAATGTTGGTCAGGGACATGCTTTTTTCACACCCTGACTGACAAAAGTTTTACTGACAAAAGTGCTGATGTAGACATAGGACAAGAGACAAAATGTCCCACTCACCCACCCTGAGTCTGGATGTAACAAAAGGAAACTTGTATTACAAGGCAAAAGGACCCAGAATTGTTCTGGGAAAACACCACAGCCATGATTCGAAAGCATGTAACCCTAAGCGAACACCCACCCCACAGGACACTGGGCAATGTCCTTTGTCTCAGTTTCCCACCTTGCTGTGTGAAAATGCAATGAGTGAACAACCTGTAACACCACTGCCCTCTCCCGCCACTGCAGCCCACTCACAGTTGGTTGCTCTTAATGAGGCAAGTTCAGAGGTGCCCTCACATGGCTTCACCTCCCACCCCTGAAAAGCACCTGTGTGGGGGGGAGGGGAAGCATTGGGCAAGGCTCCATGTCTACAACTGGCCTGCTGCTGGTGCTGCTATCACTGTCACCACTGGCCATAGGTGCGGATAGCCCCGGAGCACCCACAGAGAAAATTTGCGGGTGCTCTGCAGCCACCTACAGCCAAGCTCCCCCCTCCCTCAGCGCATTTCACCTATTGGCAGCCTCGCTGGCCAACTCTTCCCCCTCCCTCCCAGTGCCTCCTGCCTGCTGCAAAACAGCTGTTTCAAGGCACTCAGGATGCTCTGGGAAGGAGGCGGGGAAGTAGAGATGTGGCACACCTGGGGGAGCAGGTGAGGAAGAGGCAGGGTGGGTCCTGGGACTTGGGGTAGGGGGTGGAATGAGGTGGGTCAGGGGCAGAACAGTGGTGGGGATTTGGGGAAGGGGGTGGAATTGGAGGGCGGAGCAGGGATGGGAAGAGGTGGGGTAGGGGTGGAGATTCTCCATGGAGTCCAATCAGCTCTGGCTTTAAACACGGGGGAGGGGAGGGGAAGGTCAAATGGTACCTAGGGCTCTCTAAGGGGAATTCATAGTATCAGGCAGGAACACCTGTCCCCACCCGCTCTCATTTTCACTGGGTTTTGGCATCTCTATCTCCTGCTTAGCCAGGCAGCTTTAATTTAGGGTGTCACTGTGACATACCCAGGGTACAATCCAGACTAAGGGGTGGCTGTGTCACCCCCGCCCTGCAACCTGGGTGCCCCATACAATGCTCTGCCTCTGTAGCCTCCTACCTGGACATCTCACAAACAGCCTCCCCTGGGGCTGGATTCTTTAATTGATTTGCAGATTAAAACCAAGGCCTTAAACTGGCCTCAGAAGGGGACTGAGAGCCAGTGAAGGGACTGGAACATGGGCCTGATGTGTCACTGTGGCCTAAGCCCTGGAGAAGGCAGGCAGCTGCATTAGGTACCAGCTGGAGCCTTCACACTGAGCTGTGGATTCAGTGATCTGCAGTAACCCAGCCTGGCAGCGACAGAGGCAGGGATCACTGTGGCCAGATCCTTGCCCACAGGAAGATGCAGAGTTTCCTAGTGAGTTGGGATGTTTAGACACTGATGCTACCTGGTCACCTAGGCCTAGTGAAGGGTCACGTAGGACCTGAGTCTTTGCACCTGGACTTTGGTGAATGGGGCTGTAGAAATTCAATGGAATGAAGGGGAGAGTCTCATCTAGTTCTTCAAAATGTGTCCCTGCTTCTGAATCGCTTTGCTCTTGCCTGGGTTCAGCTTAAACCAGCTGCTCTTCATCCCAGAGCCCTGGTGTTCCTGCATTTACTCAGCTATATTCTCATCCCTCTCTCTGTGTTTGGTTTCAGACTGGAGAAGAAACATCGTCTGCCCAGGTAACTACAGCTCCTATTGCATCGATATCCAAAGCTCCCCTGCCCTGAGATTTCCCATCCCGTTTTCTCATGCAGTTAACATTTTGCACTAGCTCTTTGGGGCAGGGATGGCTCTGGACTAAGGTGAAAAGACTCAAAGGTTTGTGTGGCCAACAGTGTGATTTTGAGTGTCTGAGTTTGTTTGTGCACACTAGCAGCTCAGGGGATTCTCAGCGAGATGCTGTTAGAGGCCCTGATGGGGCTGGAGGCTCAGGGAGCAGGGCCGGCTCTAGGTTTTTTGCCACCCTAAGCAAAAAAAAATTTGGCTGCCCCCCACCCCAGCTCTGGGCTCTCCCCCCACCCAACCAGTGCCCTCCCCCGCCGCCCCAGCCCTGGGCTGCCCCCCCCAAACGTGACCACCTTGTTCACCACAGCAATCCCTTTTTACACTTGCAGTAGGGATCAAACCGTTTCTCCTATTTTTATTTCACTTCAGTATAAATCTCGCCCCCGCAAAACCCCATCTTTAGTGCTCTAAATGCACATGGAAGGCATAGGGACCAACCCTCAAACCTTGTACCCGGAAAAGGATGGGGATCTAGTAAAGAGGGTTCAGGCAGAGGATCGGCTCTGGGGGCACTTGGGAGCTCTACACTGGCAGAGAAGTGGGGTGTGATGTACTCGTGGAGGAGGAGAGGGTGTATCAGGAGGGTTGTGGGAGAAGAGGGGAAGTGGGGAGGTGCGGGAGGAGAGGGTTGGGGGAGGATACAAGCAGGGCCGGTGCAACCATTTAGGTGACCTAGGCAGTCGCCTAGGGCGCTAGGATTTGGGGGCGCCATTTTCTTTGGCAGTGACTGCGGTGGCCGGATCTTCAGCCGCCCCAGTCGCCGCCAGCATTTAGGCGGAGGGAGCTGGGGCAGGGGGGCATGGGGAGGGCCACCTGCAGCAAGTGGGGCGGGGGTGCACACAGAGGAACTCCTCGCCTGAGCTCACCCCTGCCCTGCCTCCTCCCCGAGCATGTCGTGGCTGCTTCACTTCTCCCGTCTTCCAGGTTTGCGGCGCCTAAGCTGATTGGTGCCGCAAGCCTGGGAGGTGGGAGAAGTGAAGCAGCGACGGCGTGCTTGGGGTGCTCGTGCATGGAGCAGGGGTGAGCTGGGGCAGGGGTGCCTCAGGGCGGAGGGTGGGGGATGGGGAGCTGCTGCAGGGGGGGCGCCTCAGGGCGGAGGGGGGAGCTGCCACGGAGCGGGGGCTCAGGGCAGGGGCTCATGGACAGGGGAGGCCACAAGGTGGAAGTTTCGCCTAGGGCGCAAAACATCCTTGCACTGGCCCTGCCGCCAGAGTCCTGGGTGGCGGGTCAGTCAGCACTGCTGGGTTGGGTGAGGGAAACTATCCCTCAGTTCTGTTTTTCTGAATTATTCTCAATTCAGTCCTGCTCCCATCCCTTTCCAAATTCCCCTCCATGCCTCAGGCCTCCCATTGAATTCTGGGGGAGACTGGCCAGCGACATGAAAGGCAGCCGGGCCAGGCCTTTGGTAGTAGGCTGGCTATGTCACTTCAGAGTGTCAGAAGAGAGAGGCTAATTTATTATTAATAATTATAAAAGTGATAGAAATTCTGCTAAGGAAAAAAGAGTCTGTTAAAATTGTAGCCGCTGACAGAGAAATGCTCACATGTGTATTTGGGGATTGTTTACTTTATGCTGAACTCTAGAACGTATCTTTTTCCCAGTGTAACATTTTATAGGCATAAGGGGCCACTCAGTCATTCCCAGAACGCTGGACATTTCCAGACTGTCGGGTTTGGTTTGGGTCCCCCCGTGCCACCCCATCCTCCTTGGCATTGGGGTGATGGTGTGTGTGAGGTTATGCCACATGGGGGACGCCATTTTTCAGAGATGAAGGGGATGGAGTGATGTTCCCCATCCAACATTGGACAAAATCACATCCATTTTAGCCCCCGTGCTGAACAGTGGACAAACCCCTCAAACAGAGGAGGGTCCATTTTAATCCCAGACGAGTGGCCTCCCTCTCTACAACGCTAATTTCTGTTAATGTGCTTGTTCAGATGAGCTCTCATCTCTGATTCTGTGTTTCCAGGGCTGGGAAGTTCTGCGCCACCTGTACAAGAAGGTAACTGAAGTTCAGATTCTATCAATGTGCCAGTCTCAGTGGCTGTTAGAATGTTTTGCTGCTTTCCCCTGACTGTGGCCGTGGGAGGGGAGTTCATTGCTCAGGGCAGAGCTCACAAGCATCCTGCATTTCACAGCATGGAAGGGGAGGGAGGTTGTGCAGCCCTGGCCTGATGTACAGCAGTAAATCCAGACACTATTGTGTCTACTCCTCCTGTCCCTCCTCTCTCTTCACATGCAGTGCGACCTGCAGAGCTTCCTGGGCCCACCACCACATGTGCCAGCCCCTAGCACAGGGCCAAAGACACGGCTCCTTCTCCCCGCAGCTCCCCAGGGCTGTCCCTGCTCACAGCCCCCTCCCTGCCTGAGGCCCTGGGGGCCAGAGCCAGGGGCTGTGGACCATGAGCAAACTGAATTCTGGGTCTGTTAAATGCCCAGTAACTGAGGATTAACAATTCAGAGTTTGGAAACCGAGGAAATGACGTGTAAATGCTAAAATTCAGAGATTAGAGAGAGAGAGAAACAAAGAGATTTCATTTGACAAAACAGGGAGGTGAGGAAATAAAATATGCCCAGTGATGAGAACCCTGGTGCTAGAGCACAGGGAGAGCCCAGGGGGAAAGTCATGAGAGTGCAAAGAGGGAGACACATCAGGATTGGGAAGGGCCCAGAAGACTGAGGGATGGGGCAGCGTTTGGAAGCGTCTGGAGGGCCGCAGTGCCTGGCAGGAACAGGAGGGTGGGGAGAGCAGCAGGCCCTCAGCTGAATGGGGCTGGTGCGGAGGCAGTAGGAGTGGGGGCAGGTGGAAGGGCCTGGAGGTTTGGTGATGGTGGCTGCTTGGAGGGAACAGGCAGGTGAGTTGCTGTTTTCACACTCAGCAAATTCTCTATAACCTTCCACATCCTGCTGCCCTGGGCCTCCCCTGCCCCATCTCCTCCTCATCCAATATGATTTTCTCTCCCCTCTGGGATCCCTTCCTTCATGTCTCCATTCATCTCTCTGCTTGCTCTCCATCCTTCCCCTCCCGCACCTTCTCCCCCAACACTCCCCTTGCTCTCACGTAGGCTGAGGGTGCAGGGATGGGAAGCATCTGTTCTCCTCTCCCAGTGATGCTCTTTCACATCTGGGAATATGGGGTTTAAGATGGGAAACGGCAGGCAGAGGTGAGGCAGGTAAGTGAGCACTGAGCAGCGGGAGCTCAGTTTCTCACCACTCTGTTGCCCACCCCCCCATCCCTCTGACATGTGGGTCTCTAGTCCCCTCCCTGGAGAGATGTGCAGCAGGACAGGAAAGAGCCTGAGTCCCAGACCTGGCTCAAGTGACCCTTTTGCTGCAGGGCCCATCTCTGCCAGGGGTGTGACTCTCTCCTGCACTTTGCTTACATCTCAGAGCTGCTCCCCATTCAGAGCCAACGGGTAAATTCTGGAGGAAGGAAATTCCCTGGTTCACTTTCCAGCTGGGGCAGATTCTGTTAATGACACCATCAAACCCTCCCCCAGGACCGAGCTCTGCCCCTAACGCTCTGATTCTCTCTCCCCAGCAAATGTGACTCTGAATCCAGAAACGGCTCATCCCGAACTCGTCCTATCTGAGGATGGGAAAAGTGTGAGACGGGAAGACACACAGCAGGATCTGACTGACAGCCCTGACAGATTTGACTTTTGGGCCTGTGTGCTGGGTTGTGAGGGATTCACCTCGGGGAGCCATTGCTGGGAGGTGGTAGGGGGTAAAGGATGCTGGGCTGTGGGGGTGGCCAGAGAGTCTGTGAGGAGGAAGGGATGTACCAGCCTTAGCCCTGAGGGGGGGATCTGGGCTGTGGAGCGGTGGGGGGGTCAGTTCCAGGCTCTCACTGACCCTGTGACCCCCCTGCCCCTGAGCCGGGCCCCCAGCAGGATCCGGGTTTGTCTGGACTGTGACCGGGGGCAGGTGACATTTATCGATGCTGGTGACGAGGCCCCAATCTTCACTTTCCCGCCGGGCTCCGTCCGTGGGGGGAGGATCCGACCCTGGCTCTGGGTGTGGTGGGGATCCCAGCTCAGACTGTGTCCCTGAGAGACACAGCAGAGGGGGGAACCAGAAATCTGCCTTTCTAGCTTCATGGACCCCAGTGTCTATGACATTGGCGGACTCCCGTCTACCTACACAGCCCCTGGTACCTCATCTCTATGGCCCCTGGAAACTCCTCCCCATCCCTGCAGCCCCAGAGATGGGAGGGGGAGGGGGAAGAACCCTTGGGGCTGCATAAAGAGCAGAGGGGCCATGTGGGGCAGAGGTGGGGGCTGGGCAGGGGATAGCACTAGCTTCCGGGCTGGGGACAGGCACAGATGGGGGTGGCAGGGACACAGCATGAATCAATCAGGGTTTGGGGGATTGGGGAGAAGCAGCAGCAGCAGAGAGTGTTTTGTACTGGCCATCACCTACAGTCCTCAGCTAAAACCTCTCCAACACATCATCAGTGATCTACAACCCATTCTGGACAATGATCCCTCGCTTTCACAGAACTTGGGTGGCAGGCCAGTCCTCGCCCAGAGACAACCCACCAACCTTAAGCATATTCTCACCAGCAACCACACACCACACCATAACGACTCTTTCTCAGAAACCAATCCATGCAACAAACCTCGATGCCAACTCTGCCCACACATCTACACCAGTGACACCATCACAGGACCTAACCAGATCAGCTACAACATCACCGGTTAATTCACTTTCATGTCCACCGATGTTATATACGCCATCATGTTGGTGTCACTGGGTGTAGCTACCAGGCTATTTGAGGGTGGGGGTAGGGGTAGAAGACCACGAGTGACAATAAAGCCCCCCTGCTCTGGGTCTAAGTGAACCAAAGCAACTCCATCTTGTGTACTTTAACCAACCTAAATGCTAACAGCCTAAAAGCAGAATATATGATCGTCAGCTTTTCTAACAAACAGCTGCAGTCTTGCTCAGACTAGCAAATGCAGTGGTGATAAGGGGGAGGAAGAGGGGGAAAGTCTACATGTGCCTGAGCCGACAAGGCCAAAAGATAAACATGCGGATGAGAACTTTTCTAACACGCTATAATATAATGCCTAACGTAGCTGCTGTTGAAAAGGGAGGGGTAGAGGGGGAATGAAACAAAATGAATGAAACACAGACAGCTTGAAGTATAAAAAGGGGAACTTGCTTGTATTTGTTGTGCTGGATTTGAGATACTGTTTCTCCTAGTGCCTGATTTGAGATCTCAAATAAACTTGGTTTGCTTCTCCACCCTGGTGTGTTAATTAGTGCGACGCACACTGGGCAACGAACCACTGTTGCCCCCATGGGCCCTTTGGGCCGGCAACAATCATGTGCCAGTAATGCCCCTCTCATCGGCCAAACTGGACAGTCCCTATGTAAAAGGATAAATGGATACAAGTCAGATATTAGGAATGGCAATATACAAAAACCTGTAGGAGAACACTTCAACCTCCCCGGCCACATAATAGCAGATTTAAAGGTGGCCATCTTACAGCAAAAAACCTTCAGGGCCAGACTTCAAAGAGAAACCGCTGAGTTTCACTTCATTTGCAAATTTGACACCATCAGCTCAGGATTAAACAAAGACTGTGAATGGCTAACCAACTACAAAAGCAGTTTCTCCTCCCTTGCTGTTCCCTCTTCAACTGCTAGAAGAGGGCCTCACCCTCCCTGACTGAACTAACCTCATTATCTCCATTACAAAGTGTGTTCCACTTTACTGTCCCAGCTGCAGGTACTGGGGGAGGGTCATGGGATTTGCTTCCCAACTTGGTTGTGTCCCCCCCAGCCCCACAGGGAATATTGTGCTTCTGGGAAGAGAGTTTGGGTTTTACTGTGTGATGTGTCACTAACCAGCCTGTGCTCTGTCTCTGACCTGTACACACCCATGTCAATCAGGAATTGCTCAGCTGTGCTCTGCGGAGAGGTGACTGGTTGCACAGGGTGCGATCCATGCAGGGACTTGGGTGTTGCAGTGCTGAGTGTCACAGTGAGTAATTTTTAGGCAGCAAGAAAATCACAGGGACAGCAGCACTGTGACCCTCAGAGCTGAGTCAGGTGCCTAAACTCCCTAGACAATGCATGGGCAACACAGGCACCTTACAATGTGATTCACAAAAGCCACCTCAGTAGGCGGGGAGCCATGTAAGTTAGCCAATGGGAGATGCTGACAAGGGGAGAAGGGGTGTCCTAAGCCAAAGCCCTCTCATGGATAGGTGCCTAAATCTGGGCTGCAGAGAGTGTCTGTCTCTGCTTAGCAACCCAGAAACAGGAACCCACCACCTGACATCCAGGGCCTCCAGTCATGGCTGCTCCCAGGGCCTGGTAGTGGTGGCATCGGCTGGGAGCCCCAGGCCCTTTGAAATTGCCCCAGGAGGCTGCAGGTCTCCTAGGTGTGTGTGCTGGATGGGTGGCACATTAGGGAAAGGAAAAGCCCCAGACTCCAGTAGGAACCACACCGGGGGTGGGGGGAGAAGAAGCCCATGATCCGGCAGAAGATGTGGGGCTGAAGCCCCAACCTCCCTCTGTGCGGAGATGGCCTGAGCCCCTCTCTCTTCTGTGCAGAGCTGACTGTCACTTTCAGGCTGTGGAGAAATTCAGCCCAAATCTACTCACCTTGGTATCTCTGTTTCCCCCCTCACCACACAGCCATGAAGGGATACAGTCTAGGAGGCAGGGTCAGGATTAGCCCCATGTGGCAAGTGGGATCTAGGGCACCCAGAGGTGAAGTGACTTTCCCAAGGCTAAGCAGGGAATCAGTGGCAGAGCAGAGAACCAAACCCAGGATACCTGAGCCCCAGGCCTGTGCTTGAACCACTAGGCCACCCTTTCTGAGGAGGGGCAACCTCCTCTGTGGGCACTAGACAGAGCCCACAGGAGGTGGGAAGCAAGAAGGGGAAACAGGAAGGGGAGCAAGGACTTAGAGAAGAAACAAGAGGGAGGGAAGGGGGCAGGAAGACCGATAGGAAGGGAGGGGAGAAAAGAACGGGGAGGGGAAAGACTCCCCATTGCTTATGCCTCCTGCAGGGCCGGCTCCAGGCACCAGCCTACCAAGCACGTGCTTGGGGCGGCACCTTGGGAGGGGGCGGCAATCGGGGTTTGTTTTTGTTGTTTTTGGTTTGGCCAGGCAGCGCTGGGGGGGGGAGGGGGGACGTGGGGGGCGGGGACTTGGGTGGTGCGATGCTCAGGGGAGTGGGGACTTGGGCGACTCGATGCTGGGGGGCGGGGACTTGGGCGGTGTGACTCTCGGGGGGGTGGGGACTTTGGGGCCACGACGCAGTGCTGGGGGGGCGGGGACTTGGGCAGTGTGACGCGACGCTCAGGGAGGGGCAGGGCGGCGCTCTCTTTTTTTTGCTTGGGGTGGCAAAAATGTTAGAGCCAGCCCTGAGTCTATAAGAGAGACAAGGGGGAATTATGTGAGATCTTTTATTGGATCAACTTCTGTTGGGAACAGAGACGAGCTTCCCAGCAACACAATCGTAAAGAAGAGCTCGTTGCACCTCCAAAGCTCGTCTCAACCAACAAGAGGAGTTGGTTCCATAAAAGATTTTATCTCCCACACCTGGTCTAAGTTCATCAGAACTCAAACTTCTGAAAACCAGGAAATACAGAATTAAGGTACAGGCCAGTGCAACCTTAACCCAGGGCATCTTCTGCTCTGTGTCTTCGGCAGCGGAGGGCCCTTCTGCTCTGGGGCAGAAGGACCCCCCGCCACCGAAGTGCTGGGTCCCGCTTCGGCGGTAATTCGGCGGCAGGGGTCCCCCCTGCCATGGGTCTTCGGGGCACTTTGGCAGTGGGTCCCAGAGTGGAAGGACCCCCCGCTGCCAAATTACTGCCGAAGCGGGGGCCTCCCACCGCCAAAGACTCTAGGCCCCCTGAATCCTGTGCCTTAACCCTGCCCCTATGGGGCTGTCACTAGTCACTGGGAAATGATCTGGATGCACCCCACCTGTATTCCTGGTGTGAGGTGTAGCTAGACCAAATGGTGGAGGAATTAGTTGGAGCAGCTTGGGAGAGCTGTGACTCCAAGATGAGGAAATAGGAGATTAATTTAAGGGCTTCATGCTGTCACACGGGGGCTGCATCTTGCCAGAGCCCATGGCCCTCCCACAGCCCCCTGGCCACTCCTGGCTCACCAAGGCACCATTTCAGATTTTTTGGGGGGAGAGGGGCAAGGGACAACTTTAACCTTGATTGCAGGCAGGGGTGAAAGTAAGTAGAGGGATTTACCAGTATGCCGGGTCCCTCCTGGCCAAGGTTTGGGGAAGAGGGGAGGGGGCTAGTGGCTCTGGCCCCTGGAAGGAGCAGGCCTCAGGTGGAAGGGGCAGGGCTGGGGACCAGGCTCCTGCAGCCAGCCCTTCATGGCCACCACTGTTGCAGTGGCTGGGAGCCCTCGGCCCTTTTAAATTTCCAGGCATCCCACAGGGCAGCTGCCCCTTTTGCTTCCCCACATTGGCAGCTCCGCCAGTAAGGTCAAGCAAAAAGGGCAGAGATGTTAAAAGCCCTGGCAATGCTTTAATGTTGGCCATGTACAGGCCGGTACCAACAGCCGGTTCTTATCAGTACGCAGTACTGGTCCGCGCCAGCCCACTTTCACCTCTCATTCCAGGGACTACTTAGGCACCTGAAAACTTTAGATTTTTTGCAGATAAGATAGGAATTAGCTGACAGGAGCACTGTATCTAATTCCTATATAAAGAAAGAAAATATGTCTATACAAACTGCAATTAAAACCACATTTTGAGTTTATATGTAAATTTAGAACAATCAGGAGATAATACAGCAAAATATTCCCAATCCCAAACCTTGAGGTATCAATTCTGGAGCTTTATACAAGTATCAGGAACACACGTTTGATACTTTGTACATTATCTTTAGTAGAGATAAATAAAATCTGCTTAATTTCTCTAACAGACACATTCTGTATTACTGGCTTTATCTACTCTGTTTTAGTTAATTGTTTTCATGCCACTAAAAATGTATTTACTTAATTTAAACATACATGATTAAGGGTTTTTTTCTCTTTTATTAGGAATGGGAATTTATTTTTCTAATTTTGGCATTTATGTTTACTGATCACAATCATGTACATGACTCACTAACTTTTGACTCCATCATTGCTGTTAGTATCAGACTTTGAACTTTAATTTTGTTATGTATTTTAAGTTATTTTACAGATAAAAATATTCTTTGTAAATAAGCAACCTACATCTGCACAGTGTCTAAAGTTATGTGTTTAGCTATTTAAAAAAAAGAAAACTGGCACTGCTAAGGTGGGTAGAAGATAAATTTACATTCTAGGAGGATACTATTAGTTGATTGTACTACTTTAAGTAATGAATGACAAAGCACACTGTGCTAATACAAGTAATAATGAGAATTACTCCAGCCAGGGCAGGTTAGGCATTTTAGAACTCACTCCTCAAAGAATAAAATTTAAGCATAAGAGAGAAATAAAATTATGAAATGCACAAACCAGTCAACCCTCCCACCCCCTAAAAAAAATAACAGCACTGCAATCTTTAACCAACTTTCAAAGAATAAAATTACTGAGAACATAGGTGCCTTGCTCATTTCAACAGGAAGTAACAATAATACAAGTGTGTGTTGGTGGGAGAGTGTGTGTGTAAGCAGTCAGGATGAGCTCTACCCTGACATCTGGTGATGAATTATGGTGAGTGTGGAAAAGAGTTTCAGGCACTGATCTTGTTTGCATAGGCACACCCACCCTGCCTAGCATAGCCCACAGCAGTCTAAAATGGTCACTTTGACAGCTGTGGGATCCCCAATTTCTTTGTTATTGGGGCAGGAGGAATAAAGTGTTGTCACCCTGATTATGTGAATGAGGAACTATGAGACTGCTTTATGACAGAGAATCTCACCATCAAGTAAATACCATGTGCTAGACTAGGAACATGGGTGCCAAAACCCAGTGAATGGAGAGAGGTTGGGGGCTGGTGTGTGTACCTGGGCCCCCTTTGAGGGCCTGGAACACCAATTGCCCATCCTCCCCTCTCCATCTATGAAGAGCAGAGCTAATTTTGATTCCATTAGGAATTCATCTTGTGACTGCTGATCTGAATTCATGTTGGGCCAATGGTGCACCAGCACCAGGGCTTCCCTACTACAAGCTGAAATCACTAAAAGAGCTAAGCTTACTGAGCTGAGATCACTGAGTGCTGTGTTAAGTAGTAGGGGAGTGTCATAAACAGATAGTTAAGGGTTAAGGTCTCTTTTACCTGGAAAGGGTTAACAAGCTCAGTAACCTGATGAACACCTGACCAGAGGACCAATCAAGGGACAAGATAATTTCAAATCTCTGTGGAGGGAAGTCTTTGTCTGTGTTCTTTGTTGGGTCTTTTGTTCTCTCTTTGGATCTAAGAGTGGCCAGATGTATTTCCAGGCTATCCAAGGGTATGTCTACACTACCAGATTAGTTCGATATAAGTAAATTCAAATTTGTGGAATCGACCTTACAAAGTCGAATTTGTGTGTCCACACTAAGGACACTAATTCGACTTTGTGAGTCCACACTAACGGGGCAAGCGTCGACACTGGAAGCGGTGCACTGTGGGAAGCTATTCCACAGTTCCCGCACTCCCCGCTGCCCATTGGAATTCTGGGATTTCCCCCCAATGCATGCTGAGGGGAAAACTGTGTCAAGGGTGGTCTTGGGTAACTGTCAGCATTCAACCGTCACTCCCGCCGGCGGGAAATGAGTTTGTGCACTTTTCCTGTCAGTGACAGCGCGAACGCCACAGCACTCCACTGCGATCATGGAGCCCGCTGCGATCATTGGCTGCACTTATGGCCATTGTCAACTCCTCGCACCTTATCGTCCACCTCCTCCACAGTCAGATGCTGAGAAATCGGGCGAGGAGGCAACGGCAGCATGGTGAGGACATGAAGTCACAGAGTGGCACAGACCTCTCAGAAAGCACGGTACGCCGCGCTGTGGAGATCATAGTGGCAATGGGTCATGTTCATGCTGTGGAACGGCGATTCTGGGCCCGGGAAACAAGCACGGACTGGTGGGACCGCATAGTTCTGCAGGTCTGGGATGAATCACAGTGGCTGCGAAACTTCCGCATGCGTAAGGGCACTTTCCTTGAACTGTGTGACTTGCTGTCCCCTGCCCTGAAGCGCCAGGACACCCGGATGCGAGCAGCCCTGACTGTGCAGAAGCGAGTGGCCATAGCCCTCTGGAAACTTGCAACGCCAGACAGCTACCGGTCAGTAGCAAACCACTTTGGCGTGGGCAAATCTACCATGGGGCTTGCTGTGATGCAAGTATCCCATGCAATCATGGAGCTCCTGCTCTCAAAGGTAGTAACCCTGGGAAACGTCCAGGTCGTCATAGCTGGCTTCGCCGCGATGGGATTCCCAAACTGTGGTGGGGCTATAGATGCGACTCACATCCCTATCCTGGGACCGGCCCACCAGGCCAGCCAGTATATAAATCGAAAGGGCTACTTTTCAATGGTGCTGCAAGCACTGATGGACCATAGGGGACGCTTTACCAACATCAACGTCGGGTGGCCGGGCAAGATTCATGACGCGCGTGTGTTCAGGAACTCTGGTCTGTTTAGACACCTGCAGGAAGGTAGTTTCTTCCCGGACCACAAACTAACTGTTGGGGATGTGCAGATGCCTACAGTGATCCTCGGGGACCCAGCCTACCCGCTAATGCCCTGGCTCATGAAGCCCTATTCAGGCGCCTTGGACAGTGACAAGGAACTCTTCAACTACCGGCTGAGCAAGTGCAGAATGGTGGTGGAGTGTGCTTTCGGACATCTCAAGGGGAGATGGAGGAGCTTACTGACTCGCTCGGATCTCAGCGAAACCAATATCCCCATTGTTATTGCAGCTTGCTGTGTGCTCCACAATCTCTGTGAGAGCAAGGGGGAGACCTTTATGGTGGGGTGGGAGGTTGAGGCAAATCGCCTGGCTGCTGATTACGCTCAGCCAGACACCCGTGCAATTAGAAGAGCCCAGTGGGAAGTGCTGTGTATCCGGGAGGCTTTGAAAGCTAGGTTCCTCAGTGAGGAGGGTAATCTGTGACTGTTCAGTTTCTTTACAGAGAAGCTGAACCTGCCCCTGTTTCAGTTACTGTTGACTTTCTTCTGCGGTTACATACCCCGTTCACCACGTTTCCCCCCTTCCAACACACGTTTAAAAATAAAGTTAATGGAACATAGTTAATTAACAACGTTTTCTTTATTAATGAATTCGCATTAAAGGGTTGAAACAGGGACGCAGACTGTGGTGGGTAGGGTGTGCAGTGATGTACAGACCGCTTTTACACTCGGGGAATGACAGGCTCCTGCTCCTAGAGCGGTCTGCAGTGCCGGACTGGTTGTTTCAACGGAGCCTGCCATCCCTCCTTTTCGGGACTCTGTGTGCGGGGGCTATGTGGCCTTGTGGCGGGGGAGGACTGGGGAGAGGACGATTACAGGTGGGTGTGCAGGAAGGGGTGAGGGGTGCAGGCTTTGGGACGGAGTTTGGGTGCAGGCTCTGGGCTGGGGGTGGGGGCGTAGGAAGGGGTGAGGGGTGTGTGGGAAGGGGGAGGAGGTGTAGGGGGATGAGGGCTCTGGCTGTGGCTGAGGGTTTGGGGCATTGGAGAGGCTCAGGGCTAGGGTGGAAGGGCAGGGTAAGGGCAGCCTGCCTTGCCATTTGTGGATGGCAGGCGCTAGGACCCTGGGGCAGCAGACAGCATTTCTGCGGGGAGCTGCTCTACTGTCAGGCAGGGACGCAGCGCGACGGGGGGCGGGGGGAGAGGACACGCCGGGGGAGGGGTGGCAGGTAGGGGCTGGGACCTGCTCCAGGCAGGGAATTGGCGGGGCGGGGGTAGACCCACGAGGGCCAGGGCCCGATCCAGGCAGGGCCGGGGGAGAGACCCAGCTCCAAATATAGCTGGAGCAGGGCACCTGCCGCCTATGCACAGAACATGAAAAACAACTCCCAGACAGACCAGGGTGCCTAGTGACTGCACTGTGTGTGTGACCTGCTGTTGATCCTGCCCCCGTGTCTGTACCCTGGTAATGGTGACTGTCCTATGCAATTACCAAACCCCTCCGCCCCCCTTCACACAAAGTCTTCTGTAAAGAAACATGACGGAAACAGTAATGAACAGCAAACTATTTTTAATAATCAACTACACAGTTAGGGGATGAAACTGGGATTTGGGCTTGGGTGAGCCAGAAAGGGAAGGACTTCTCAAAATTTAGGGAATGAGAGCTTTTGGGTAATTGAGCACTCTGCTGGGGTGGAATGACAGTGTTCACGGCCCCTGGCGCACCTCCTTCTTGTTATTTTGGGTGAGGGGGTATTGGACTTTGTGGCGGGGGAGGGCGGTTGCAGATACAGTGCAGGGGGGCTCTGTCCTCCTGCCTGCGGTCCTGCAGAACATCCACAAGGCGCCTGAGCGTGTCCGTTTGCTCCCTCATTAGTCCAAGCAGCGTTTGAGTCGCCTGCTGGTCCTCCTGACGCCATCTGTCCTCCCGTTCGCTGTGGGAGCGCTGGTGCTGAGTGAGGTTCTCCCTCCACTGGCTCTGCTGGGCCGCCTCGGCTCGGGAGCAGCCCATAAGTTCAGCGAACATCTCGTCCCGTGTCCTTTTCTGGCACCGCCTAATCTGCGCCAGCCTCTGTGAGGGGCATGCTGGAGCAGGTCGGGATACAGTTGCAGCTGTGTGATGGGAAAAAGGGAGTGAATTCCTTACAAAGATACATTTTTGCAAACAAGAAACATAGTCTAGTCAGTCTCTGTGAACAAGACCATGCACAACACCTATCTCATGCGCACTCACTCAGGGAAAGTTCGAATTTTCGGAATTCGCTTTAATTGCCTGGGGGATTGCACTGCAGATCAGACAAGGGGGGCAGGAAAGCAGAATCCGTGGAGCAGCCAGGCATGGTAAGCCAAAGACTTTTGGCTGCTTAAAAGTGAATGTATAGCACTGTCCTCTTGCTGCAGGCAATCCTGAAAGCATAAACTCTGCCCCTGGTCCACCCCCTCGCGGCTGTTCCCTGGGAAAGATCCCTGTATGCTGCCACTCTGCAGCCTCCACCACGTGGCTGTAAAGTGACGCTTCTTGTTATGCAAAGGAACAGTGAAGCACTCCCAATACTAATAGTACACAAATTACTCTAATTAAATGCAGGAGTCTCCAAGCGACATCACCCTGAGGAGGGTCACAGAGAGAGAGAGAGAGCGCATGCTGCGTGAAAGCCAGCACAAACCAGGGGCCTATGCTGCCATGCTCGTGGAGGCAATGCTACCAGAGTACCTGATGATAGCCTGGCATCGAAAAGTGTGCTACCTCGGAGCACCCAATAAGGCAGCTCTCCCCAGGAACCTCATGCAGAGGCTTTTCGATTACCTCCAGGAGAGCTTCGTGGAGATCTCCCAAGAAGATTTCTGTTCTCTCCCCATATATATAGACCTTCTTTTCACATAGTTAATATTCCTGTTCTGTTAAAAAATAAATGTTAACATGTTTAAAGCACTTACCGAGTGATCCTTCCCCTGATTCAGGGTCCGGGGTAACGGCTGGGGAGGGTTGGTAGGGGATCTCAGTGAGGGTGATGAAGAGATCCTGGCTGTCGGGGAAATCAGCATTGTAAGCGCTGTCGACTGCCTCCCCCTCCTCATCTCCTTCCTCATCTTTCCCGTGTGCGAACATCGCCGAGGGACTGGCTGTCGACACTATCCCATCGTCAGAGTCCACGGACACTGGTGGGGCAGTGGTGGCATACCCACCGAGAATGGAATGCAGTGCCTCGTAGAAGCAGCATGTCTGGGGCTGGGCTCCGGAGCGTCCGTTTGCCGCTTTGATTTTTTGGTAGCCTTGTCTCAGCTCCTTGACTTTCACGCGGCACTGCGTTGCATCCCGGCTGTATCCTCTGTCTCTCATGGCTTTGGAGACCTTCTCGTAGGTCTTTGCATTCCATTTGTTGGAGCGCAGCTCCGAAAGCACAGACTCATCGCCCCACACAGCAATCAGATCCAAGACTTCCTGGTCAGTCCATGCTGGGGCCCTCTTTCTACTCTGAGATTCCCTGGACTCCTCTGCTGGAGAGCTCTGCATCATTGCCAGTGCTGCTGAGCTCGCCACGACATCCACACAGGAAATGAGATTCAAACTGGCCAGACAGGAAAAGGAATTCTAATTTTCACGGGGCATTTCCTGTGTGGCTGGTCAGAGCATCCAAGCTCGGACTGCTGTCCAGAGCATTAACAGAGTGGTGCACTGTGGGATAGCTCCCGGAGCTACTAAGGTCGATTTCCGTCCACACATAGCCTAATTCGGCATAGCCATGTCGAATTTAGCGCTACTCCCCTCGTCGGGGAGGAGTACAGAAGTCGAACTAAAGAGCCCTCTATGTCAAATTAAATAGCTTCATGGTGTGGACAGGTGCACAGTTAATTCGAATGAACACTGCTAAATTCGAATTAAAGTCCTAGTGTAGACCAGGCCCAAATTTCCTGAAGTATTTTCTTCTATTCAGTATAGTGAGTATTAGAAAGGCGGATTAGTCTTATAATTAATTTCTACATTTGCAATTGTGTGTTTGCTGGAGAAAAATCTTTATTTCTGTTTGCTGTTACTTTGATTATTCTGAGAAAGGAGGGGGGGGAAGTCTCTCCAGGTTTATAAGTCAGACCCTGTAACTTTTTTCATCCTGGTGTTACAGAGATAGTGTACTTTCTTTCTTTCTTTTAATAAGATCCTTTTCTTTTTAGAAACTGATTGATTTCTTCCCTTGTTTGGATTTTCAGGGAAAGGGGAGGGGGGAAAAGTGAATCCCTCTTTGTTTTAATTCAAGGAGTTTGAATCAAGGTATCTCTCCCAATGACTAGGGGAGGGGGAAGAAGGTGGGGGGAATGGTTTATTTCCCTTTGTGTTGAGATTCAAGGAGTTTGGATCTGTGTTCCCAGGGAAAGTTTTGGGGGAACAGGGAGTGTACTAGACACTGGAATTTCTAGTTGGTGGCAGCTTTACCAGATCTAAACTAGGATTTTAGTTTAGAGGAGCCCATGCAGGTCCCCATCCTGTGGACGCTAAAGTTCAAAGTGGGGAATAAACCTATGACAGGGAGCCTGAAGATCTATCGCTAAGCGGCTGGCAGAGCAGAGCAGTTTGCAGCATGTTGGAGCAGCCCATGGAACAGTGAGCAGTGTGGAGCAGTTAGCGGGGACGGCTGAAGCGGTTCACGGGTTGGCTGGAGGAGTGGCACAGCTAGTGGAGTGGAGCTGGTCGTGGTGAAAGCTGCAGCAGAACTCCACGGAGAGGGGGAGCAGTTGGCCCTGGCCCAAGTAAGGTGCCCCTTAACACCCTGGGTGCGCCCCCCCCCCACCATTTCCACCCAGGCTGGGGGGGTAAAACTCTGCAGATAAACTTTTGAACTCTGGGGCGGCGCTGACCAGGGATAGAGACTTTTGGGTTGTTGGACTTTGGGGTGATTGGACTTAAGACCCTAAGGGGGAAAGGACATTGCCACTGAGGTGAGGAAATCCGCCAATAAGCGCAGGACCCACCAAGGTAGAGGAGGAACTTTATCACACAGTGCATGGGATTCTTCCGTCCTAAGTGCAGGACTCTGCACTTGTCCTTGTCATGTATCATCCCTCAAGTGAAGTCACACCCTGATATCCCCCACCATCCAGCGCCAATACAGACAGTACCAGTAAAACTCCCATGCAACATTCCCAGGTCAACACTCCCTACTCCATCACACTCTCCCTGCACTGGAGGTTTCCTCCCATAAAGTGGCGCCTCTGGGTGGTCACCCATCCATCCACCCCTAAGGCTGGCCGTGATATCAGGGACAACATTTATCAGGGCCAGGGGCGGCTCTAAGCACCAGCAAAACAAGCTGGTGCCTAGGGCGGCAAAATATAGGGGGCGGAAAAAGGCTGGGGCTGGGGCCCCAGCTCATCCTGCCGCTGCGAGCGGAGGAGCGGCCCGTCCCCTGCAGCCGGGGCAGGGCTGCGCTACCGGCTCCGCTTGGGGGAGAGGGATGGCCCCTTACCGATAGCGCGGCCCCGCCTGGCTGCATAAGACGGGCCGCTCCTCCTCCACTGCAGCTGCATGGCTCCGGGGTGGGGGAGTGGGGGCTGAGCTCCGCCACGCTCCGAGCCGCATGGTGAGGGGTGGGGCTGCGAGCTCCAGGCTGAGCTCAGCTCCCTCAGCTCAGCGCGAGCTCCCAGCCCCGCCCCCTCCCCATGCGGCTCGGAGTGGGGCGGGGCTCAGGCCCCGTTGGAGCTCCCAGCCCCGCCCCATCCCCATGCGGCTCGGAGCGGGGCGGGGCTCAGGCCCCGCCGGCCACACGCTGCAGCTGCTCGGCGACGCATTGAGGCTCCGGGTGAGGAGGGAGCCGGGGGTAAGAGGCTGGGGCCAGGGGGCTTGGCTAAGGGGCAGGGAGTCCTGGGGATAGTCAGGGCACAGGGAGGGGGCAGAGGTTGGGGGGGTGGCGGGGGCAGGGAATGTGGGGAATTGGATTGCGGGCGTTCGGGGGGGGGAGGTCTGTCAGGACCCCGGGGGGGGGGGGTGGATAGGGGTTGGGGCAGACGGGGAGCAGGGGTGGGGTCCCAGGGTGGTGGTTGGGGGGGGTCTCTGGGGGACGGTGAGGGGACAAGGAGAAGGATGGGTCAGGGATTCTGAGGGGGGCAGTCGAGGGGCAGGAAGTGGGTGGGGGTCGGATGGGGGCAGGGCCAGGCTGTTTGGGAGGCGCAGCCTTCCCTACCCTACAGCTCATCAGCAGTTTGAAGCTTGCAGAAGAGCCAAGCTGTTAGCTTTTCCATTAGGGCCACCGTCCCTGTCATTTCTCAAATGCCAAATTATAGTCTACTTGTAATTTCAGTGCCATAGGGAGATTCGTGTCAGGGGAGGGCAGCTTCATTTAAAATTAGCCACTGCGGGGAGGGATCGCATGAGAAGAGCAATATCCTACACCACCTACCTCCTTCCCAACCCTACCAAGGGAGACCTCCCTCCCCCGCATTCCCTGAGGCTCCAGAGGGGTTAATTCAGTGGTTCTCAAACTTTTGTCCGGGTGACCCCTTTCACATAGCAAACCTCTGAGTGTGACCCCCCTTTTATAAATTGAAAACACTTTTTTATATATTTAACACTATTATAAATGCTGGAGGCAAAGCAGGGTTTGAGGTGGAGGCTGACAGCTCACGACCCCCAGTAATAACCTCGTGACCCCCTGAGGGGTCCTGACCTCCAGTTTGAGAACCCCTGGATTAATTTAATTTTAGCGCCCTGTGTCCATTCACATGCATGTGCTATTTCAGTTTTGACAACATAGGCTCATTCCAGATTCTGGAACAAGCTCAAATGCTCAGTTTGTGGAGTATGTACATAGTTTATACTAAAGACAAATCCACAGTAACCGTCTCCAGTTTGTGAGGGACTCCATGGAGCCAGTCTCTAGGAAACAGATAAATGCATGGAGATTAAGTCCATTAATGGCTATTAGCCAGGATGGGTAAGGAATGGTGTCCATAGCCTCTGTTTGTCAGAGGGTGGAGATGGATGGCAGGAGAGAGATCACTTGATCATAACCTGTTAGGTTTACTCCCTCTGGGGGACTTGGCATTGTTCAGTGTCAGTAGACAGGATACTGGGCTGGATGGACCTTTGGTCTGACCCAGTATGGCTGCTCTTATGTTCTAAGCTAAATGAACCTAAAGTTATGGAGACAGATATGAGTCAAGGAAGGCAGCAGGGTATCAGAAACCTGGAAAAATCTCTGCCTGGATGGGCTCAGGTGTTTGGTCACAAGCTGAGGAAGTTCAAAAGTTTTGGATTTTTTTTAAGCAGAATTTTTTTATTGTTTCTTTAAACAATCAAACACAGCAAGCAGCAAATATTTGGCCATACACTTCTGAAACCCCAAACCATATTCAGGTTATGGCAGACTAATCTCAGCTTTTCAATTAAAAAAAACCACAACAAATTTTGAAGGAAAGCAGACATTGTCTGATTTGTTTCTGCTTTTTAAAAACCCCTAGTTTTCGATCCAAAAAAAGTTTTGACGGAAAATATTTGTACAACCTTTTTAATGAGCTTTAGTGCCTTTTAGCACTAGCTGATGCTGAGAACCAGTGATACCTTGTAAAAGTGACTTGAAAAGAAATTCTCAAAACTGGGATTGTGCTGAGATGCAGAAGGTTTTAAAATGTTTATTTTTCCTGGGGCAAACGGGGAGGGGGGGGGAAGTGTGGCAATTTTCCCCAGGCCCCACAGGGGCCCCCACGAGAATACAGTATTCTATAGTATTGCAGCTTTTTTTTTATGGAAGGGGCCCCCAAAATTGCTTCGACCCAGGCCCCCTGAATCCTCTGGGCGGCCCTGGTTTGTGCTGCTGCAAGCTGAGGAGCAGCCTGTCCTCTGCAGCTGGGCAGGGCCGCGCTATTGGATCCTGCCTAGGGAGTGGGGGTGACCGCTGACCGCGGGAGAGTGGCGCAAACAAGCTGAGGAGCAGCCCGTCCTCTGCAGCCAGGGCAGGGCTGCGCTACCGGCTCCGCCTTGGGAGTGGTGGCTGCCAGTAGCGCGGCCCTTCCCCGGCTGCAGAGGCCGCTCCTCCTTGGCTTGTCCCCGCCGCTCTCCCACAGGCAGCGGCCACCCCCCTGGCAGGAGCCAGTAGTGCGTCCCTGCTCCGGCTGCAGAGGATGGGAGGGACATGATGCCCGGGCGGGCCGCTCCTCCTTGGCTTGTCCCCGCCTCTTCCCCTCTGCGCCGCCTCCTGCCAGGGGACGGGAGAGGGGAGCAGAGTGGCAGCCCAGGCTGAGCTCATGCCAGGGCCAAGGCGAAGACCAAGGATGAGCGGGGCTGGGATCCAGCAGCAGCCCCAACCCCTGGCCCTGGGAGCGGTGGTGACTGGAGCTGAATCCGCCTCGGGCCAGATCTACAGCAAGGTAAGATTTGGGCCAGGCAGGAGGGTTTTGTTAAAATTAAATGTTAAAATTACATTAGTAGGAAATGGTTTTGTTTCACTAACTACAAATTCTCTGTTTTCATTTTTTTTTAATTTTAAACAGTCAAAACAAAACTGCAAAGTGCAAACATATGTAAAAGCAAAAAAAAATTCAGGGGGGGGGGGCAGCCAAAAATGTTTTTGCTTGGGGCAGCAAAAAACCTAGAGCCGGCCCTGATCAGGGCCAATGTGCTCTAGAAAGTCACAGGAACAGCCCTGAAATCCACAAAGCTAAGTGAGGGGCCTGGACTCCCTATACAATTCCCCTCTGCTCAGCATCTCCCATTGACTGGCTTAGGCAGCTCCCTGCCTAGCACGCTGGCTTCTGTGTCACCCATTCTAAGGCACTTACATCTCTCCAACACTCAGGCTTTGTGGCTCAGTGTCATTTCAGTGATTTTCTAGTCAGCTGCAATTTAGAGACAGTGACATTCAGCTTTGTAATACCTGAGTCCCTTCATGGATCTCGTTCTTTGTCTCCAACTCAAAAGTAGCTATTGAAATCTCCCAGCATGCAGCAGGTTCATGAGGTGGGGGGCCCTGCCTGCTTTTCCTGATCCCAGAGGGCCCCCAGGACTCCCAAGGAAAGGGGGAGCTAGTGAGGGGCACTGTGATTAGGTTGGTCATATTGTGCTATGTGATTTGAACTCTCTTGTGCTTAAGAGATTAAGTGAAAGAGCAATAATGTGTTGGACATATGCTAAAGAATCTGTCTCTGTGTTAAATGGCTTGTCTACACTAGCAATTCACAGCGCAGTAACTTGCTGACTCAGAGGTGTGAAAAATCACACTCTCATACACCGAAGCACAATAAGTTTGAGTGCTGTAAAGCACCAGTGTAGATAGGTTCCAAGTGCTCAGAGCTATTCCCCTCGTTGACCTGCTTTACCAGGAGCACTGGGAGAGCTCTTTCCCCAGCGCTCGCGGGTGACCATAAAGCCAGATCAAAGCACTGCTGCAGGAGTGCTCCCCGGGCAGCACTTTGAACTCTCTAGTGCAGACATAGCCAAATGCTTCACAACTACTGCGTGCCTCCAGAAAGAATTCAGCTGAAACAGGAAGGCTCTCACCTTGGTGTGGACTTCTGGGAGATGGTGTGTTTAAGCATGTGGGAGTCTGGAGGGTCAGCTCTGCACCAGGGGGTTAGGTGTGACAGATTTTTGTTATCAATCTGCCTAAGGTCTTGGATGATCAGTTTGAGACTGCAGGACTGTTCGGGGTGGAGATACAGGAACATACCAAGTGACTAAATTTTAAAGCTTTATCAATAAAATAACAGTGGTGAGTGTTGGGACTGCTCCCACATCATTTAAAGGAAGGAGAAAAGCATTAGTGCCCAAGCCCTAACCCACTTTCATACTCACACACACACACAACCCAAGCCTGGGTGTAACGTAAGAAGAGGTGGGGAGAAGAGTGGACAGGCATTCTGCCCTGTGCACAAGTTGACCAAGGTCCGCTGTGATCTCCAACTTGCTTTCGTGAGGGTTTTTAAGCTCTGGGTGTTCCTGGGGGTGTTTTGACCAGGGGAGCCCCCCTTGTCCCCCGTGCTCTCTACTTTCTGCACCAGTTTGAACCATCTTTTCTGTGGCTTCCTTAGCTTCCCTAAAATACACTGGCTTCAGAGACACTACAATGGTGGTTGTCTTTTTTACTGGCCTCCACTGTCTCACTGGGCTTTGCAACCCCTGTAGGTTTGTGCAGCTGAATCTTCCTTTCTCATGGCTGGTTGGGGTGGAATCCAAGCCGCTGTCTTTCTCGGCAGGCACCCAAGCGTCAGCTGTGTACTGTGTCCTTGGGCTAGAGTCAGTGCCTTATCTTAGCTGGAGCGACGAGTTAACCTATTCCTTTCTCTCTGCCTACCCCTTGTCGGCCTCTTGTAACCTGCAAAGGAACCTTTTACTTACACTTATACTTTTAACCCTTCCCAGAATACTTTGCAATGCCTGCAACAGTGTTAGCAACATACAATACTGATTTGCTTCTCCAGGGGACTTGAGGGAGGGGGCCATTGGGGTGTGACATAGGTAGCGGGTTTTGCACCTCAGGTAGAAGGCTAGAGAGCATCCCAAGAATGTGCCCAGGGACCGCAAGATTGGAGCAATGGATGGGCTCTGTTCCAGTCCCAGAGGCTTGAATTATCTGGGGATCCTGGGGCTCAGATGCTTGGTTCCCCTTACTGTAGTCCATTGGCAACTAACCAGGTCTGGGACACACACACACACACACACACACACACACACACACACACACCTCTCAGTGCCCAGCATCCAAACACCCTTAACTCTGACCAGGTGGGTCCTAGTGATTATTTCTACATGTCTGAAATATTAAATTCAGATACATGAATAGAAAGGTCTCCCCCTCAGGGCTGTCACATCCCTTTGCCTTGGGCTGAGGGGGGCTCTTTCCTGGATGCTTCTCCCTGTTTCTGGATAAAAGTCTCTCCCTCTAGGACTGCCACCTTCTGCTCCCTTTGCCTTGGTGTGGGAAGGTTTCTATTCATGGTTCTTCCTGGGCTGGGGAAAGGTTTCTCCTGTTCCATGTCTTTCACTGTTCTCTGTGGCCAGGATAGAGCAGCTGGTGACTTTAACCGTAGATACCTGTGGTCAGCAGTTGCCCCGACTCTGTTGCTGGAAATGTGGCATCTCCTACAGGAGGAGCAGGGAGATGCAGCAGGGGAGGAGGCAGAAGAGCAGCAAGATAGACCAGAGGACCCAAGGGGCAGGGCCATTCTTACCCATACGCAAAGTACGCAGCTGCGTATGGCACCAGGAAATTTGGGGCACCAGATTTCCTGATGCCCTATGTACCTGTGTGCTGCTCCAGCCCCTGCCCTGCCTCTTCTCCATGGTCCCCACCCCTGCCCCGACTCCACCCCTTCCCCAAAGCCCCACCTTACTCTACCCCTGCCCTGCCTGAGCCCTGCCTCTTCCAGCCCCTCAGGGCTGCAGCAGGGCCAGGCCTGCACTCACCAGCAGCAGGAGTTCAGCGACCTAGTTCCATGGGGGGGGGGGGGGGCTGCATAGGGCCCCAAAATAGCTAGGGACGGTCCTGCCAAGGGCACTGTCTGTTACTCCATGTTCAGGCTATTATAGTGCTTGAGGGGTTCACATTTGATACCTAATGTGGTTGTGTATTAAAATAGAAATTAATGTTTCTTTTGGTATGCAACAAGCATAATTCAATATATGCCCTATGTTACGCCTGTCTATTAGAAAGAGATGTTTCCCAGCTCCCATACCAATGCTGTGCTAATTGGAATGCCTTTCAGTAAAATTTACAAGGTCGGTGCTAATTGTCCCAGTACACTTCAGACAGAGAGTCTGTTCTAAAGAGTGATAAGAACTTTGCAAAAACAGCTGTGCTCCGGAACATAATAAGATTTGTTAGCTCTCATTCTTTACACTCTTTATCTTGTTTGTTTTCTTTTCCTGTGTAGCAAGTGGTATGAACACATCTATTGAGGCCTGTCATGCCCCAGTAATTGTAGAAGGGCTAAATAATAAAATAGAAATGTAATAAGAAATACAGTAGGTGAAACAGAGGGTGGATGTGAATTTGAATGAGTGGTAAAAGTGCTAGCCTGAGAATTACAACCCCCACCATCAATTGGCTGAAGAAATGCGTGGAGTGAGATGACCGAGTGATCCTGAGGGCAAACTGGAATCCACAATTCATCCCCAAGTACCTGAGCACACCAAGGATGGTAGGGAAAAGGGGCGAAGCACCAAAAAATAAAATAGCACCAAGCTATCATGGATCAGCCATCTGCTGATTAAACATCACTTCAAACGTAGGAATAGTGATTATCACTTCAAACGTAAAAGCAGCATAATGAAGCATATTCCATAAACTGGAATAGGAATGAATTCCTATAAAAACAGAACCTAAAGACTGAGGACTTTGAGTCTGGTTCTGCAACCACCCTCCAGAAGCATCAAATGCGCATTTGACAAGAGTCAGCTCCATCCTCATGTCCAGGCCACCTGGCCAGTGACTTGACATGAGCAACCTCCAGGCTGGTAACTATAACTACCTTGCAGAACTTTGTGTGAATGAATGAATGAGAGAATGAAATGTTATAGCAATAACTGATTGCTTATTATTCTTTTTGTATTCACAATAAACATGGCATCTTTGCCTTGTCCCCTTTACTAAGATCCTGCTGGTTTTCATTCTATTGGTATAACACTGGGGTTTGTACCTTGGTTTGTAACTGTTTGCCCTGAGGTTGGTACTAATATTTGTGAGCTACTCTAGAGAATGGAGTTGAACATGCCAGCTGACTGCTCTAACCATGAGGGTAAAAGTTATAAGGCAGGTGACATCACAAAAACCACCTCCACCTTCTCCTCACCCCCACACTCACATTTTGTGTGGAGCAAGGTGCCTGCCTCATTCCAGTAAGAAATGCCTTAGATGCCTGAGCCACCTGATGTCAGGTGCTGGGTTCCCATCTGTGGGTTGCTTAGCAAAGATAGATGCCCCTCTGCAGCCCCAATTTAGGCACCTGTCTGTGAGAGGGGGCAGGGCTTAGGACATCCCTCCCTCCTTGTCAGCATCTCCCCTTCTCTAGCTTAGATGGATCCCTGCATAGTGAGCATTGTAAGGTGCCTGTGATGCCCATGCACTGTCTAAGGAGTTTAGGCATCCGACTCAGCTTTGCAGAATGTGATTCTCTGGTTGCCTACAAATTAGGCCCTGTGAGGCTCAGCACTGCAACACCAAGTCCCTTCATGGATTGAACCTGTGCAGCCAGTCTCCTCTCCACAGAGCACAGCTGAGCAATTCCTGATTGACATGGGTGTGCACAGGACAGAGACAGAGCACAGGCTGGAGAGTGACACATCACACAGTAAAACCCAAACTCTCCTCCTAGAGGCGCGATATTCCCTCTGGGTGCTGGGGGAACACAACCAAGTCAGGAAGCAAATCCCAGGACTCTGCCTCCAACAGCTGCAGCTGGAACAGTAAAGTGGAACAAACAAGAATAATTGTTTGTAATAATTTTATTTACAGTAAGTAACTAAATATGGTAAGTAAATGGAGCTGAGAAGGAGCCTTAATAACCACATGACAAGGAGATCCCCAGCTACTGAGAACAGTGGCAGGAGCTCTGGCTGGGAGCAGGGCGGCAGGTTATATGGGCTCGAGGTGCCCGAGCACCAGGAATATTAAAGGCTGAGGGTTGTGCTCCACCAATATTTGAAGCTGGGTTTCTCCCCTAGCCCTGCCTGGAGCGAGCCCTGGCCCTGGAGTGTCATCCCCCCTCCCCTTGGAGCTTCCCTGCCGGAAAAAAACACAGCCCTGTGCCTCTCTCCCTTGCTTATGCTGCCTGCCGCTGCTTCTGCCTAAGGCTACAGAGAGCAGCGCCTAGCAGCCTGTTGGAGCACCTCAGGAGGGGGAGGGGGAGAGAGGAGGGGGGAGGAGGCACACACCTGCTTGGGAGCCCTCTCTCCCGTCCCCCAGCACCCACCTGGAGGAGACACCAAGGGGACTTCCGGCCAGGAGATGGACATCTGGAGTGGACCTCACTCACCTGAGCAGCTGCTGGGGCTTCGGTGAGGTTTGACCCTGTGATCCACCCCCTCCCCCCCTGCAGCCCCCACTCCTGGCCAATGCTGGGCAAGGGGCAGCCCCATCCCCAGTGGGCTAGGGTGAGGGGCAGCAGGCTGCAGCAGGGGAGGAAGGAAGCCACATGTGATGACAGTTTCCCCCCCCCCCGCACCTAACCACCCACCACAGGGGAGATGGGGGCTTCCTAGGCCTGAGCAGTTGGGGCTTGGGTGAATTTTGGGACACCCTGCCCACCCTCCCAAGCCACCACCCTGCAGTCCCCACTCCTACCCCACGCTGGGCAAGGGGCAGCCCCATCCCCCATCCCCAGTGAGGCTATGGTGAGAGGCAGCAGCAGGGGAGGCCACACATGATGGCAACTCCCCTCCCCCCGGTACCCACCACAGGGGAGGTGAGTGGGCTTTCTGGACCTGAGAGAGGCCCTAGGAGCATGTGCTGTAACGGTGATGCAGAGTGAGTGTGCTGCCAGGGGGAGGGGGAAAGAGGAGGGGTCCCTTCCCTGAAGCTTGCTGCTGCCAGTGGGGGGGAGGGGAGAAGTCCTCTCTGGCCCTAGCCCTGGGGCAGCCTGTCTGCACCCCAAGTTCCTTATCCCCAGCCCTGCCCCACTCCAGAGCCTGTGCCCCCAGCACCCCAACCCTGAGCACCCTCCTGCACTGTGAACCCCTCATCCCTAGCCCCACCCCAGAGCCCTCACCTGAGGGGAAAAACGTGCAACTTAAACTTGGTGGTCAGTTTGGAGTATCGTTGTGTTTAGCACAATACTTGATTATTTTACACCCTTCAAAGTATATAACTAGTTGTATACAGGTATTACAAAGTGGGAATGTTCTTAACGTTTTCTCTGACTACAGTGTGGGTGCCTCAGTTTCCCCTATGCATTTCTCAAGCATCTAGATGGTGGGATAAGGGTGTGTGATTGTTGTAGAGCCCTAGAGTGCCAGTGTGATGCCGTCTGCACAGAAAATGGTCAAAACCCTTTCTCCGGGCAACTGATGGCCTGGGCCGCACTCCTGCAAGCTGCCAACTGAAGGTGTTGGAGAACAAAGAGATCAGGTGGCCTCCTAATGCCTGGAAAAGAGAGAGAGGCCAGAGGAGGGAGTGTCAGTGCCTGTGCGGACTTCTGGGAACTGGATGGTGTGGAAGGGGAGGCTGGGATGCTTTGGAACTACTCCATACAAAGCCAGTCAGGACTCTGGGGGAGCCTCTTCTCTCTGAGCAGACTGTCTCCAGGGCAAGAAGCTTACACCTTCCTGGGTCTGACCTCAGAGCATTCAGTTTGCCCTTCCACACCGTGCGCTTTCCGCAGCGAGTCTGCCCAGGCAGGTCCTGGGGCAACCAGCGGTCCCTGCACCCCAACTCCGCAGTCAGACGTGACTCTCAGCCAGCTGGTAAAACAGAAGGTTTATTAGACAATAGGAACACTGTCTACAGAGCTTGTAGGTACTGAAAACAGGACCCCTCATTCAGGTCTATCTTGGGGGGTGGGGAGCCTCTCCCCATTTTCCCAGCCAGCTCCAAACTGACACTCCCTCCCCTGGCCTTTGTGTCTCTTCCGGACAAGGAGGCCACCTGATCTCTTTGTCCCCAACACCTTCAATTGACATCTTGCAGGGGACACTGAGGCACCCACACAGTATTCAGAGAAAACTGTAAGAACATTCCCACTTCATCACAACAGGTACAACAAAGTATAATATATTGAAACAGGCAAGTGCTGCTTCTGGCTTTCCACTTTTAATTGACCCTTGTAATCTTCTGGTGCCGACGCCTTGTAGCTTCATTTTATATCGGCTTACAGGGCGGGCACCACCATTCTGGGCCCCACCAAAAATTATACAAACCTGCTGCCTATGGCTGGGAGACCCCCATGAGCTCTAATCCCACAGATCTGTACAAAACACTCCCCTGCTGCTGCTTCTCCCCACCGCCCCAACCCTGATTGATTCATGCTGTGTCCCTGCCACCCCCACCCCTGCCTGTCTCAAGCCCGGCTGTTCGTTCTGCCCACTGCCCAGCCCCCACCTCTGCCCCTCAGGGCCCCTCTGCCCTTCCTGCAGCCCCAGGGGTTCTTCCCCCACCCCCCCGCTCATCCCTGGGGCTGCAGGGAGGGGGAGGAGCCTCTAGGGGCCATAGAGATGAGGAGCTAGGGGCTGGGTGGTAGACAGGAGTCCTCCAAGAGACTGGGGTCCATGAGGCCAGAGAGGCTGATTTTCAGTTCCCCCTTCTGCTGTGTCTCTCAGGGACACAGTCTGAGCCGGAATCCCCGCCCCAGCAGGAACCAGGGTCGGATTCTCTCCCCAGGGATGGAGCCCGGCGGGAAAGTGAAGATCGGGGCCTCGTCACCAGCATCGATAAATGTCACCTGCCCCCGGTCACAGTCCAGACAAACCCGGATCCTGCTGGGGAACCGGCTCAGGGGCAGGGGGGTCGCAGGGGAGGTGAGAGCCTGGAACTGACCCCACCACTGCTCCACAGCCCAGATCCCCCCCTCAGGGCTACGGTTGATCCATCCCTTCCTCCCCACAGACTCTCTGGCCACTCCCACAGCCCAGTATCCCCCATCCCCCACATCCACCTCCCAGCAATATCTCCCCGAGGTGAATCCCTCACAGCCCAGCACACAGGCCCAATAGTCAAATCTCTCAGGGTTGTCAGGCAGTCGCTGCCACGTGTCTCCCCGTCTCACACTTTTCTGATCCTCAGACAGGATGAGTTGGGGATGAGCCGTGTCTGGATCCAGAGTCACATTTGCTGGGGAGAGAGAATCAGAGCGTTAGGGGCAGAGCTCAGCCCTGGGGGAGGGTTTGATGGTGTCAGTGATAGTCTCTCTCCAGCTGGGGAAGATCCTCAGGGAATCTCCTTCATCCAGGATTTACCAGTCAGCTCTGAGATCTCAGAACAGTGCTGGGGAGAGTCACTCCCCTGACCGAGATGGGTCAGTGACAGGGTGAAAGGATCAGCTGGGGCAGGCCTGAGACTCAGAATCTTTCCCCTCCTGCTCCCACCTCTCCCCAGGGACTAGAGACTCAGTTGCCCCAGCAGATGGTACAACTCAGTGAACATTGACACAGCTCCCCTCCCACCCCACCTTAAATCTCACTGTCCCAGCTGCTCCATGCTGGACTTTGCTATGGGGCCTCCCCACCACACCCTGCCTGCTCTGAAATGTCACAGCTCAGAAAGGAACAGGCCAGGTACCAGGATTGAACACGCCCAGAATGTCACTGCTCATCAGCAGTTGCAGCATAAAAGTACATTAGCCTGGAGGAGGGGGATTAGCACAAGTGAGGGAGAGTCATGATGGAATGAGGCAGAAGCTACAAGTGTGGGGGGAGCAGGGGTGGATTAGGGTTTTGTGGGGCTCTGGGCCACAGCAAGTGAAGGCCTCTGCCCACTCCTTCTCCCTGCAGAACTCCCCCTCCCCACACTTCTGCTGAGAAAATGGGGCCAGGGTGTGGGGGCATGCCTTGCTGTGGCCACCTGGCGCTCCACCTGGAGAGAGGGCAAGCCCCCACACTCCGACACCATTCCCCAGCTGAAGTGCTGGGCGGATGGAGTGGGGCAAGTCCCAACTCCACTCTCTGGGCAGGAGCACTGGGAAGGCAGAGCGGATTGGGGCTCAGAGGCGCCCATTTCTCTGGGGGCCCCCAATTGGCAGTGGCCCCTAGGCAGAGGCCTCATTGTCCCAGTGGCTATTCTGCCACTGGGGAGGTACAGAATAGGTGGAAAGAGGGAGAGGGTTGTGCTAGTGATGGGGACACTAAAGTGATGTCCTGTTTATCAGAGACAGGAGCATGCTGGGATTGTGGTAGATGGAGAGAGGGGAAATGAGACAATCACAGGAGATCCCCAGATCTGTATAATGGAGCCAGGAGAGCCCCTATCTGTGATTAAGGCTCTGTTCCTCTGCTTGAGACTGCAGCCAGGGTCGCACAAAGACACATACTCATGCCACCAGCATGGGGTCATTGCAGAGCTCCTGGCTTTCTTCACAGGGGAAAAGATGAAGGAAGAAACAGACACACTGGAGATTGGCCATCAGCACAGGGAGACAGAACAAACTCCCCCTGAAGAAGTGGCTGTGGAGGTGCATGTCCCACTGGATCTGTACAATGGGTGGCATCTGCTATCACAGACCTCTGCAGGGTGCAGTGCACATACCCAGTGGTGGAGGGGCAGGAAGAATAGCTACAATATGATATAAATTCATTATGGTGTGGTAGGACATAGGCACAAAACCCATCTCACTTTGTGATGTGCCATGAAATGCAGGGTGCTGGGGAGCTCTGCCCTGAACTATCACACCCACATTCAAGAAAGAGGAGGTATATTGCCCCATTGCAACGGATATTTGGACATTGATAAAATATGATCTTTAATTACCTTCTTCTATAGGTGCCAGAGTTCTTCTCCACCCTAAAACCAGCCACATAATTAGAGATGAGAGCGGAACTGAACATGTATTGCATGATTCAATATTGTACAAACTAATACACCAAGGACAAAAGAATGTTATAGGTTCATCAGAACCTCCACTGGCTGTCTCTCTCCCAGGGTGGATCTTCACTGCAGTTAGCCCAAGGTCTTATCTGGCTGTTCCCAACCAATTTATTGCACAAACACAAAACCTCAGACTCAAGTTTGTTGGTGCTTTACTCCCAGGCTGGCTGGCAAGACTGTGGGTATAAGCTGTAGCCCAGTTACGACTTTAATTCAGGTTGGTTACATGCCCACTTTGCAGTGTGGAGGGAGGCTAATCATCTCAGGGGCTGATAGTCCTCCAGTGCCTTCCCACAATTCCTCCTGGGCCATATTTTCTTGGTCACTACCTACTCCGCTACTGTATTGCTGATCAAATTTTCAAATTAGCTTTTGGTGTAAAATCTATCCAATTTACTCTGTCTCCACACTTTATAAAGTTACATTAAAAAACAACCACCCACACCCCCAAAATAATGAGAATAATTAAAAAGCAAGGAAACAAAAATAATTTATCATTGCAACAATTTTAAAAATTAAATTTAAAGGCAAACAACTCAACCACAATTAAACTCCCACATGAAACGCCGAATTAGTACAAAAAGTTTCTTTTCACAGGAAGGATGACAACACTTACCTATCTCGTTATCTCGTTTGCCTAAAAATTAAAGATAAAGATATATTTTTGTTAGGAGTTTCCCTTTTCTTATTTTTTATTTCTCTTTATCATCAATATGACAGTGAAGGCTGAGAGAAATCAACCTCCTCTTCAGGATGTCAGACGAGAGAATCCAGTGGTCACTTCTGATCTTAAACTCTGTGATGCCATAACTCTATTGCTTACCAGTTTTTCAAATTAGCTTTTGGTGTGAAATCTACCCAATTTAGGGCTTCCACACATTTTACACAATAACACTAACCTCCCTCCCCCCCAAAAAAATAATAATAAAAAGCGAGAAAACAAACATACAAAAAGAGGTTTCATACTGCAACAAAATTGTAAACAAATTTAAAACCAAACTCCATAAAAATTACACCAGCTCCCACATGAGGATCCCATTCGGTACAAAAAAATTCTTGTCTGAGGAGGGATAAAGACATTTACCAATTTCTATATTTAGTTTGCCTAAAAATTAAACAGAAATTTAGGCTTAGAAACTATCTCTGTTCAGTTTCCTCTTAAGGAGATCAGACTAGATGATCTCTTCATCCCTTCTAACTCTGTGATTCTATTAGAAGCATAGGACTGGAAGTCTAATCTCCCGCACTCGTGGTAGGCCTAAGTATTACCTGAACCACCTCTGACTGGTGTTTGTCTAACGTGCTCTTGAGAAAAACAGCTGGTCATAACTGACCCAGGCAGGGTGACTCAGAGGACAACTTTGGGGACCAGACAATAACGACCCTCCTAGGCAACTGGGTCAGAGCCCAGTAGAGTGGGTGGGTCCCAGCTCCCCTGCCATTGCCTACCTCCCTGCCCCTCTGATTAAAAGAGGGCCAGGACTGCAAGACCTGCCCACTGGGAGGGGTCACTAAGTGTGCTCACCACTAGGCCACGTAACCCACTGATGCAATTACACTCCTATATGAGGATCCAATTGTGTACAACAATTTTCTTCTCAGAAAACCTCTGAGACCAAGGGCTAGTCTACACTGAAAATTTCCACCCCTGAGACACATAACTTATGCTGATCTAATCCCCTAACTGGATGGACTATTAAAGGGAATGGGTCTCTGGAAACATCCAAATGGGCCTATAATGGTCCAGCCTATTACACACACACAACTCCCACCCCTGTCAAACACAGAGACACAAAAATAAATCAGAGAAACCAACAAACCCATATGCAATTGTGTAGCCGTGGTAAAAAATTTATTTGTAGAAAAACTGAAACTTACCAACTTCTTCAGTAAGCTTCCCTTAAAATACAGAAATAAATATAAATTATTCTCCTTGCTTCATGAAACATTGTTAAAAGAGGTACACAATTCATTAGGGTATGGAGGGACTCAGTGACATGTCAAATTTATTTGGCAATTGGGCAGATATTCTTTATGGATGAAGTTCATCAGGGCATGGACATCTGTGTCTGAGTTATGTGACATTTGATATGATTTTTTTTTATTTTCTGAGGAACAAATGTGTTTATTTACTGATTTACCAAAGAGGCATTTCTATAGGGCCCATCGCTATAGTGTCCAGATTCACTTCACTTTACTAGCAAAAAAAAAAAAAGATGTTTCAAGTACAAATATGAGAGGCTAGACTCTGCATAACCTTGTCTCAAGTGGAACCAGAGACAGAGAGCGATAACTGCCTGAGAACTGGGAAGAGGGAGATAGAGGACCAAGTAGAACAGAGATGTATCTGCTATGATCCGATTCAGTTCTATTGTCTGAGACTCGCCCTTCTATTCTCTCCCTCGCACCTCTGCCCCCACCCTCTATCAATAAATTCACATCTATTCTTCTTCTTTATTTAGGACCAGATCAGCAGATCACACGTTCTTTTCATGTTAAATCCCTAAATTGCCCTTATTTATTTATTAGAACAAAACCTTTATTGACAGTATATTTCTCCCTCTGATATTTACCTTTCATTTTACAGAGATAAACAGTGAGGCCAATGAAACCAAACAAAACCACCAGGATCATACTCAGAGCCACCATCCAGGGATTCACCCTCGGGAAAAAGGAATCTGAAAAACAAAACACCCAGGGCTTGCCTTAGTTTGGAAGTGGTGACTAAAAGCAGATTTTCATACAAATACATAAATAGTGCCCAGCAGGGTTTGTGTGAGACAAGAGTGAAAGAACGGCCATGTCTACACTACACAGAAGACCAGAAACTGATTTTAAAAATGGCTCCAACCAACACAGCTTTAATGTGGATTTATCCTGATTTGATTCATTGCTATTCAGAGGGCCACAGAGTTCAGGAGCAAATTCTCTGCTCATAAAACCAAGACTCCAATAGGTTTATGCCAGAAAAGCATTTGGCCCTTAGCAGTAGGCAACATTCAGAAATTGCCAGATTAATTAGCATATTTTTTAAAAAATCCACTGTTCCCCCCTAATATTGAGAGAAATCATAACCACAATTCCTCCAAACATTTGTGCAGAAACTTAAGCAATCTTCTTTTGCTGTTCTTGTGTTCACCATGATTCAGTCACTTAACCAGGATGGAATTTTCAAATGTGCCTAATGCCTTTTCTGCACATGGTTTGTGCTCTGAGTGAACCTGGGGCAACCCTCTTAGGGTCATTCTTAAATTGGTTCAAGAGTTGACAACATATGAGGGTTGCACCAATTTAAATAAAATGATGCATAAGAACATAAGACCATAAGAATGGCAATACTGGGTCACACCAAATGTCCATCTAGCCGAGGATCCTATCTTCCGACAGTGGCCAGTGCTAGGTGCCCCAGAGGGAATGAACAGAACAGGGAATCATCCAGTGATCCATCCCCAGCTTCTGTCAAACAGAGGCTAGGGACACCATCCCTGCCCATCCTGGCTAATGGCCATTGAGGGACCTATCCTCCATGAATTTATCTAGTTCTTTTTTGAACCCCGTTAAAGTCTTGCCTTCACAACATCCTCTGGCAAAGAGTTCCACAAGTTTACTGTGTGTTGTGTGAAGAAATACTTCTTTTTATTTGTGTTAAACCTCCTGCCTATTAATTTCATTTGGTGACCCCTAGTTCTTGTGTTATGAGAAGGAGTAAACAACACTTCCTTATCTACTTTCTCTACACCAGTCATGATTTTATAGACCTAAATCATATTTCCCCTTAGGGCTTGTCTACACTACAGGACTATTTCGAATCTACTTAAGTCGAATTTGTGGATTCGACCTTATGAAGTCGAATTTGTGTATCCATACTAAATACACAAATTCGAACTTCTGAGTCCACATTCACGGGGCCAGCTTCGACTTTGGAAGCGGTGCACTGTGGGAAGCTATCCCACAGTTCCCGCACTCCCCGCTGCCCATTGGAATTGTGGGATTTCCCCCCAATGCATGCTGGGGGAAAAAATGTGTCGTCATTGAACCGTCAATCCCGCCCTCCCTGTCTTCCTTGAAAGCGCCGGCGGGAAATCTGTTCGCGCCCTTGTCTGGTCGGTTACAGCGCGGACGCCACAGCACTGCGAGCATGGAGCCCGCTGCGATCATCGCTGCACTTATGGCCGTTGTCAACTCCTCGCACGTTATCGTCCACCTCTTCCACAGTCAGATGCTGAGAAACCGGGCGAGGAGGCTCCGGCAGCACGGTGAGGAGAGTGGCGCAGACCTCTCAGAAAGCAGGGTACGCCGGGCAGTGGAGATCATGGTGGCAATGGGTCAAGTTCATGGTGTGGAACGGCGATTCTGGGCCCGGGAAACAAGCACAGACTGGTGGGACCGCATAGTGCTGCAGGTCTGGGATGACACAGAGTGGCTGCGAAACTTCAGGATGCGTAAGGGCACTTTCCTTGAACTGTGTGACTTGCTGTCCCCTGCCCTGAAGCGCCAGGACACAAGGATGCGAGCAGCCCTGAGTGTGCAGAAGCGAGTGGCCATAGCCCTCTGGAAACTTGCCACGCCAGACAGCTACCGGTCAGTAGCGAACCACTTTGGCGTGGGCAAATCTACCGTGGGGATTGCTGTCATTCAAGTAGCCCACGCAATCGTTGAGCAACTGTTCTCAAAGGTAGTGACTCTCGGAAATGTCCAGGTCATCATAGATGGCTTCGCCGCGATGGGATTCCCAAACTGCGGTGGGGCTATAGATGGGACTCACATCCCTATCCTGGCACCAGCCCACCAGGCCAGCGAGTACATTAACCGAAAGGGCTACTTTTCAATGGTGCTGCAAGCTGTGGTGGACCATAGGGGACGTTTTACCAACATCAACGTCGGGTGGGCGGGCAAGGTTCATGACGCGCGTGTGTTCAGGAACTCTGGTCTGTTTAGACGCCTCCAGGCAGGCACTTTCTTCCCGGACCACAAAATAACGGTTGGGGATGTGCAGATGCCTACAGTGATCCTCGGGGACCCGGCCTACCCGCTAATGCCCTGGCTCATGAAGCCCTATACAGGCGCCTTGGACAGAGACAAGGAACTCTTCAACTACCGGCTGAGCAAGTGCAGAATGGTGGTGGAGTGTGCTTTCGGACGTCTCAAGGGGAGATGGCGGACCTTACTGACTCGCTCGGACATCAGCGAAAAGAATATCCCCGTAGTGATTGCTGCTTGCTGTGTGCTCCACAATCTCTGTGAGAGCAAGGGCGAGACCTTTTTGGCCGCTTGGGAGGTTGAGGCAAATCGCCTGGCTGCTGTTTACGATCAGCCAGACACCCGTGCTGAGAGAATATCCCAGCGGGAAGCGATATGCATCAGGGAGGCTTTGAAAGCGAGTTTCCTCGCAGAGCAGGGTAACCTGTGACTGTCCACTTGATTTTAAGAGAGCCTGATCATAAACCAAGTTTCCCCCAGTTCCGAAGGACGTTTTAAAACTAAGGACATGTTTTAGTAATTAATAATAAATCTTTCGTTGACTTTGCATTTCTCTTTCTTCGTTGAAACATGGAAGCACTCTGTGCTGGTTAAGGTGTGCACTGATGGGTGGGTTTGCAGGAAGGGGCGAGGGGTGCCGTCTTTGGATAGGGGTTAACATGACGGCTGTGGGTTTGGGCGTTGGAAGGGGTGAGGGGTGTGGGGGAAGGGTGAGTATCTGCCCCTGGATGAGGTCTCTTTTTGGGGCTCAGGGCACCGGGGAGGATCGTGACTACGGTCCAAGTGCATGTGAAGGGAAGCCTGCCTTTACATTCTGGGATGTCAGGCACCAGGACCCTGCACAAGCATACACATCAAGGAAAGACCCGGGGCAGCATACACCACACAGACTGTCCCTGGTGCCTAGTGACTGCAGTCTGTGTGTGCCCTGCAGTTGACCCTGCAGCCAAGTCTGTAGCATGGCACTGTGGGCTATGCAGTGAAATTACAACCCCCCCCCCCCCCTACAGAACAACAGAAAGTCTTCTGACACCAGAAACATGACGGAAACAGTCAGTAACACAAAACCGCTTTTAATAATGTAGTACACAGTGGGGGGTTTAAACTTGGAGTTGGGACTGGTTGATGCTTTAAGGAAAGAGCTTGTACAAATTTACAGCGCGACAGTTGTCTCGAACATTATCAGTGTGCTGCGGTGCAGGGACAGTTCTCACGGCCCCTACCGCCCCTCCGTCTTGTCACTTTGGGTGAGGGGGGGACAGGACTTCTTGGCGTTGGAGGGCGGTTGCAGATGCACTGCAGGGGGGCTCTCTCCTCCTGACTGCGGTCTTGCAGAACATCTACAAGGCGCCGGAGCGTGTCCGTTTGCTCCCTCATTAGACCAAGCAGTGTTTGAGTCGCCTGCTGGTCTTCCTGCCGCCACCTATCCTCCCGTTCCATGTGTGTGCGATGCTGCTGACACAGGCTCTCCCTCGACTGTCTCTGCTCTGCCGCCTCCGCTCTGGAGCTGGCCATCAGTTCCTGGAACATGTCGTCCCTTGTCTTTTTCTTTCGGCGTCTAATCTGAGCCAGCCTCTGCGAGGGGGATGGCGGGGCAGTCCGGGAAGGACCCGAAGCTGTGTGATGCGAAAAAGTAGGTGATTTCCTTGAACAAATACATGTTTTCCAACAGTAAACACAGTCTAGTCAGTTTCAGTTAAGACCACCAAACAGGGAACCAAGTCTCAGGAGATCTCGGAACTAGTCCGAGATTTCGGAATACGCTCTCATTGGCGGCGCGATTGCACTGGATAGTGCACAAGCGAGGAGAGACAGCTGCATCCCTCTTGCACAAAGTCCTGGTAAGCCTTACAGTACAGAGTGCTTATCAGTTACTGCTTAGCTGTGCTCTCCTGCTGGAGGCAATGTGCAAAGCAGAAAAGATGAGCGTTATGCGGCACCTCCCGCCAGTGAACGGGAAAGACCCCTGTATGCGTTTCCTCTGTGGCCTGCAACACGTGGCTGTTAAGCGAGGGTCATTCTTATGCAAAGTAAAACTCTGTTAAGCGAGGGTCATTCTTATGCAAAGTAAAAGTCTACCATGCACAATAGTAACAGTACACTAATTCCACTAATTAGATGCAGCACTTCCACAACGACATCACCCTGAGGCGTGTCAGGCGCACACAGAGAGAGCGGATGCTAACAGAAGCCCTGCACAGACCAGGACCATACGCTGCCATGCTCGTCGAGGCGATGGTCCCCCTGTACCTGAGGATGGCCTGGCGCGGAAGAGTGTGCTTCAACGGAGCACCCAATAAAGCACCTCTCCCAAGAAACCTCTTGCTGAGGCTTTTCCAGCTGCTCTCTGAGAGCTTTTTTGAACTATCCCCAGAGGACTATTGCTCCATTGCTGTTTGTGTAGACCTGCTGTTTGTCTAGTTTCATATTTAAAAATTGTTATATAGTATTTCTATTTTTTATATATATCCCTGTTTCTTAAAAAAATAAATGTATCCCTGTTTGTAGCACTTACCGCCTGATCCTTCCCCTGATTCCGAGTCCGGGTTAACGGGCGGGGACGGTTGGTAGGGGATCTCTGTGAGGGTGATGAAGAGATCCTGGCTGTCAGGGAAAGCGGGAGTGGGTTCGATGTCGCCTGCGCCGTCCTCAACAGACCCTTCCTCATCTTCCCCATCGGCGAACAGGGAGGGGGAACTGTCCCGGTACACTATTCCGTCCTCGGAGTCCACCGTCACTGGTGGGGCACTGGTGGCAGACCCACCTAGAATGGCATGCAGTGCCTCGTAGAAGCGGCATGTCTGGGGCTGGGCTCCGGAGCGTCCGTTTGCCGCTCTGACTTTTTGATACCCTTGTCTTAGGTCCTTCACTTTCACGCGGCACTGCATCGCATCCCGGCTGTATCCTTTGTCTTTCATGGCTTTAGAGACCTTCTCGAAGGTCTTCGCGTTCCGCTTGTTGGAGCGCAGCTCCGAGAGCACAGACTCCTCGCCCCACACAGCGATCAGATCCTGGACTTCCCGGTCAGTCCATGCTGGGGACCTCTTTCTATTCTGGGATTGCCCGGACTCCTCTGCTGGAGAGCTCTGCATCGTTGCAGGTGCTGCGGAGCTCGCCCCGATGTGCAACCAGAACGTCAGATTCAAACCGCCCAGACAGGAAAATGAATTCAAATTTTCGCGGGTCATTTCCTGTGTGGCTGGCCAGAGAATCCAAGCTCGGAATGCTGTCCAGAGCGTCAACAGAGTGGTGAACTGTGGGATAGCTCCCGGAGCTGCTAAGTTCGATTAGCATCCACACCAAGCCTAATTCGAGCTAGCAAGTGCGAATTTAGCGTTACTCCACCTGCCGGGGTGGAGTACCAAATTCGAACTAAAGAGCCCTCTAGTTCGAATTAAATGGCTTCCTGGTGTGGACGGTTGAGCGGTTAGTTCGAATTAACGCTGATAAATTCGAATTAAAGTCCTAGTGTAGACCAGGGCTTAGTCATCTCTTTTCTAAGATGAAAAGTCCCAATTTTATTAATCTCTCTTCATACGGCAGCTGTTCCATACCCTTAATTATGTTTGTTGCCCTTTTCTGAACCTTTTCCAATTCCAATATATCTTTTTTAACATGGGGCAACCACATCTGCATTCAGAATTCAAGATGTGGGCGTACCGTAGATTTATATAGAGGCAATATGATATTTTCAGTCTTATTATCTATCCCTTTCTTAATGATTTCCAACATTCAGTTCACTTTTTTGACTTCCGCTGCAGATTGAGTGGATGTTTTCAAAGAACTATCCATGATGACTCCAAGATCTCTTTCTTGAGTGGTAACTGCTCATTTAGACAACATCATTGTTTATGTATAGTTGGGATTATGTTTTCCAATGTGCATTACTTTGCATTTATCAACATTAAATTTCATCTGCCAGTTTCTTGCCCAGTCACCCAGTTTTGAGAGATCCTTTTGTAGCTCTACGCAGTTTCCCTGGGACTTAACTATCTTTTTTTGTATCATCTGCAAATTTTGCCACGTCACTGTTTACCCCTTTTCCAAGATCATTTATGAATATGTTGAATAGGACTGGTCCCAGTACAGACCCCTGGGGGACACTACTATTTACCTCTGTCCATTCTGAAAACTGACCATTTATACCTACCCTTTGTTTCCTATCTTTTAACCAGTTACCAATCCATGAGAGAAAACTTTCCCTCTTATCCCATGGCAGCTTACTTTGCTTAAGAGCCTTTGGAGAGTGATCTTGTCAAAGGCCTTCTGAAAATCTAAGTACACTATATCCACTGGATCTGCCTGTCCACATGCTTGTTGACCTCCTCCAAGAATTCTAGTAGATTGGCGAGACATGATGTTCCTTTAAAAAAACCACATTATATTCATCTATGTGTCTGACAATTCTGTTCTTTACTACAGTTTCAATCAGTTTGCCCCATACTGAAGTCAGGTTTACAGGTCTGTAATTGCCAGAATCACCTCTGGAGCCCTTTTTAAAAATTGGATCACATTATCTATCCTCCAGTCATCTGGTACAGAAGCTGATTTAAATGATAGGTTATGGACTACAGTTAAGTAGTTCTGCAATTTCACATTTGATTTCCTTGAGATCTCTTGGGTGAATACCATCTGGTCCTGGTGACTTATTACTGTTTAATTTATCAACCTGTTCCAAAACCTCCTCTAATGACACCTCAATCTGGAACAGTTCCTCAGATCTGTCTCCTAAAAAGAATGGCTCAGGGTTGGTAATCTCATTCACATACTCAGCCATGAAGAGCGATGCAAAGAATTAATTTTGTTTCTCTGCAATGGCCTTATCATCCTTGAGTGCTCCTTTAGCATCTCAATCGTCCAGTGGCCCCACTGGTTGTTTAGCAGGCTTCCTGCTTCTGATGTACTTACATTTTTTTTCTAATATTACTTTTTGAGTCTTTGGCTAAATGTTCTTTAAATTATTTTTTGGCCTTCCTAATTACATTTTTACACTTCATTTGCCAGAGTTTATGCTCCTTTCTATTTTCCTCACTAGGATTTAACTTCCACTTTTTAAAGGATGCCTTTTTGCCTCTCACTGCTTCTCTTACTTTGTTGTTTAGCCACAATGGTTCTTTTATGGTTCTCTTACTATGTTTATTAATTTGGGGTATACATTCAAGTTGAGCCTTTATTATGGTGTCTTTAAAAAGTTTTCATGCAGCTTGCAGAGATTTCACTTTTGGTACCCTTTAATTTCTAGTTAACCAACCTCATTTTTGTATAGTTCCCCTTTCTGAAATTAAATGCTTCAGTGTCAGGCTGCTATGGTCTTTTCCCCACCACAGGGATGTTAAATTTAATTATATGATGATCATTATTACCAAGCCATCCGGCTATATTCACCTCTTGGATCATATCCTGTGCTCCACTTAGGACTAAATCAAGAATTGCCTCTCCTCTTTGTGGGTTCTAAGACTAGCTGCTCCAAGAAGCAGTCATTTAAGGTGTCAAGAAACTTTATCTCTGCATCTTGTCCTGACATGTACCCACTCAATATGGGGATAGTTGAAATCCCCCATTATTACTGAGTTTTTTATTTTACTAGCCTCTCTAATCAAACTGAGCATTTCACAGTCACTATCACCATCCTGGTCTGGTGGTCGGTAATATAGCCCTACTGCTACAGTCTTATTATTACAGCATGGAATTTCTATCCATAGAGATTCTATGGTACAGTTTGGTTCATTTAAGATTTTTACTTCATTTGATTTTATGCTTTCTTTCACATATAGTGCCACTCCCCCACCAGCACAACCTGTTCTGTCTTTCTGATATATTTTGTACCCTGGTATTACTATGTCCCATTGATTATCCTCATTCCACAAAGTTTCTCTGATGTCTACTATATCAATATCCTCATTTAATGCAAGGCACTGTAGTTCACCCATCTTATTATTTAGACTGCTAGCATTGGCATGTAAGTACTTTTAAAACTTGTTACTTTTTAGCTGTCTGCCATTCCTTGATGTAATTGAATGGGACTTTTTTTCATTTGACTGTTTCTGATCAGATCCTACCTGTATTTCATCATTTTGCATCCTCTCCTCCTTACGAGGACATAGAAAATCTCCATTAATAGGTTCTCCCCTAAGGGATGTTTCTGTCCGATCCACATGCTCCTCCACACCTGTCGGTTTTCCTCCAGCCCTTAGTTTAAAAACTGGTCTATGACCTTTTTAATTTAAGTGTCAGCAATCTGATTCCATTTTGGTTTAGGTGGAGCCCATCCTTCCTGTATAGGCTCTCCCTTTCCCAAAAGTTTCCCTAGTTCCTAATAAATCTAAACCCTTCCTCCCTATACCATCATCTCATCCATGCATTGAGACACTGCAGTTCTGCCTATCTAACTGGCCCTGCATATGGAACTGGAAGCATCTCAGAGAATGCTACCATGGAGGTCCTGGACTTCAATCTCTTACCTAGGAGCCTAAATTTGGCCTCCAGGACCTCTCTATCCTTCTCTATGTCATTGGTACGCACATGTACCACGACCAGTGGCTCCTCCGTAGCACTGCACATAGTCTCAAGAGATCTGCAATGTTTTCATCAGGCAGACAAGTCAGCATGCAGTTTTCCCAGTCATTGCAAACCTAACTATCTATATTTCTAATGACTGAATCCCCCATAGCTTTTATCTGCACAAAACCTTAAATCATAAATCAGCTTCATAGTGCCCTATCTTCATTTAGTTGAAGTCAGTAAGGAATTGACTGAAACTAAATCTATTTAAGGCACTCGGAAACCTATACAAGAGTGTTCAGACAAGAAAGTGGCATTGATTAAGTAGTTAATCAGTGCATCTTTTATCTGTAGACGAAATCATGAGTCCCTTTGTGGATTCGGACCAAAGTGTCTTAAGGAACACAAGTCCCATTTAACATCAAGAGAAACTACATCACATGACCGTCTTGTGTGAAATGTCACCTAAGTAATGAAGCCTCAGTTGGTGAAGCGAACAGAACACTAGAGCTCTGCGTGGATACAAAATTTGTATCCGCATCCAACCTGTGGTCCCCAAAATGATCCGTGGATATCCGCATCTGTGGATGAGGATATCTGGATATAAAGCAGGTATCTGCAGATTTACAGGGCTCTACAGATCACAATCAAGCCAGAGTACAAAATTTACCACATTCAAAAAAATCATTAAGATGAATTTAAGATTACAGGAACATACTGCATCAGAGGATTGAGTGAAAGTTTCTTCTAAAAATGTTGCAAGTTTTTGTGTGGGGTGTGTGTCTGTGCATACGTGCTAGAACTTCAGGAAAGTCAGACTTAACATTAAATTTATATGAAATCCAAAACCTTGATTGTCCGAATACTCACAATTAATGGAATCAAGTTGCCTAAAACTGTGACCCCATAAAGACACCAGCCTCCCATCTTTTGTGTTTGTATGTGGATTATGAAATATCCACCACAGATGTTTCAGTTCTTTTCTTCCTATGTTTTGTTTTGTTTCTAGTGGTGGTGAGTTCAGTGTGGGGTTTGGATGGTGACTGACCTGCTATATAAACTGCTGATTCTTTTTCTTGATTGAGAACGGTGTTCCTGATGCAACAGGACAAGTTTTGGTTTGAATGTTCTGTTATAATGAGAGCAGTTTCTGTTTTAAACAGGTTATTATCCCCTCGGGATGTTGTTTCAGAGAGTGATGGTAAATGTCGCCCACTGAGATCTCTCCACAGCACTTCAGGCTCTGGGTACCAACCAGCTGATTGACAAATCACCCGAATCCCTCCATCCTGGTGACCCTCAACAAAGATGAGAGGATCAGAGCCCACACCTAAAGTTAAAAATACATAAAAGGTGTTAATTCATATGTTAATTTATAAAGCAGAAGGGATGAGGGACAGTTTGTAGATCCCTTATTCACACAAGAAAGCACTAATTCATGTGGGTAGTGAGTAAAAGGGAAAAATGAATATTGGAATGTCTGAAATCCCAGTGCTCATGGACACACAAAAATGTGAACAAATATTTACAATAATTTCACTGAGTCAATGGGAGATATCTGAGTGCTGAGCATGTTTGGACATGTGACCACTTCATTTAGATACCTGAATTAGATTGAACTTTTTGAAAATCTGATCATTAGTGCATTGGACAGATATGTTTATTTTTAACAAAAAAAATCTAACTGGTGTCATGCTTACAGTGTCAAAGCAGCAGGGGAGAAATACTCAGTCTTGTCTAAAAGTGATAAATACATAGTTTCCCCTCCCCAGCACCACCATTACACAGTCTCAACAAATAAGAAGGCTACATTTGATTTTGACTACACCCTTAAGTAACAACCAACATAAACTGCATTATTGTAAAATATTTCACAAGCAGGGAGTCACAGTTGTTGTTGTAATAGGATAGAATAAAGCCTGCAGACCACACAAAGCTAAAACTGACACAAGCCACTGACCTGCTACTCGCAGTTCCAATATAGTTTCTTCGTAAAAAGTATCATCTTGAACAAAGCAGTGGTATTCTCCTTCATCAGAGAGTCTGATACTGAGAATCCTCAAGGGAATGTTTCCATCTGTGAGTCCGGCTTTCAAAAGCTCTGTCCTGCTCTGATACTCTGGCAACTGCCCATCATACTGATCTTTCCCATCATGATAAAGGTGCACAAAGGATACGAACTCAGATCGGAACCATCTCACCTCCATGTTTGCAGCGCTCATTGGGGGAGACAGGTGACAGGGTAACACAGCTTCCTCACCCAGGACGGCAGTGACAGGGTCACCGGGTCCGATCACGGTGAACTTAGCTGGAAAATGCACCAGGGCAAGAATAACAAAAGCAGCTCAGAGGAAAGTGGGAATTCGATATGAAGGACACATCCAACAGGTTCCATTTTATACAAACTTTCCAAAAAGTTCAGCCAGAGGCAGACACCCGGCATGGAACATTTCAGCCTGAATGCTTAAGTGAGAGCAGCGCTCATGGGCAGCAGGACTGGGGCTCTGTGATAAGAACCCTCAGTCTCGGCATATGGCACAAGCACACAGCAATGAGATGGGGCGTGGAGCTGATAACAGACAAGTTTGGAGCATGGCCAGGCACAAAGCACTGGACAGAGAGGGGAGCTGACATTTGGTAGGTTCAGTGCCTGGCACAGGCACACAGTGCTGACATGGGGTGGGAAGCTGAAGATGGGTGTGTTCAGTCCCTGGCAAAGTCATACATAAGAGAAACTGAGGCAGAGAAATGGTAATGGATATTTTGGGTGTATAGTTGAGACAAACTTATTATTTAACAGACCATTTTTCTGAGTGCTCTCAAATTGACACGCTTACTGACATTGCCATGAAATTTGCTGGGCCTCACCTGGAATAAAAGTAGGGTTGGTGGGCCATATCTGGTGTTCTTTCACCAATGTGTTCCTGAGACATAGCCCTATTGCTAGAGCCAATTATTGGATTAGTATGGTTCAGTACTTCATATGACCAAGAGACCAAATTAGCCAATAATTTTGGCTAAGTTCGGTTAATACAAAACAGTGCACTATGAAAAGGAGACAAACATACTGTCCTTCTGGGAAGCAATTCTTATTTTGCAGCGTGGTCACCTTACACAGAATGTGTGCCTCAAAAATACACCCTCCAAAATGCACTTATATTTGTACTAGGGCTATGCACAAGTGAGAAAACACTTTATACATCACCCAAGATCCAACCCACCAGTCCCTTAACTTGTTGTTTTTTACCTTCCTTAGCTCTGTTTGGACACCACTTTCTATACCAGGCAGGTGTGGAGGTACATCCCAATCAGGGCTAGGACACACCAGTCATGTATCTTGGCTTTGATAGCCTTCCTGTTTTCTATGGTGAACGCTAACTTCAGCTTTGTAATGTTTGGTAGGATACTTGATATCGGTGAACAGAATTGTGGGAAGAGCATAATACATTCAGTTAACTTCCCAACACTTTTATCGTGTATATTATAGGACTACCGTGCACATAATACCTAATAACATGGTGTTATACATCTAACATATTAGCTAACAGGTCCAATAAAAAAAGTCATGTGAAATCAATATATTTTGATTCTTATGTTTTTGGGCACATGCGAGTCTCAAATTATGGCTCTGATATTTTTTACATCTGAAATCCACTAAATTAATTTATGTATTTTATTTTTTATTGTTATTATTAAACTCTCAATAAGTGTCTATCCAATGCATCCTTGATAATTTCTTAAAAATGCCTGTGTGACAAGACAGACGTGCACTATTCCATGAGGAAATAAAACAACCCAGCAGCAACACAATCAGAGCAAACAATGAATAAGGAAGGTGCTGATCTTGCTGTGAGGTGAAGTTTACACACTGTGAGTAGGTTTCAGGGTAGCAGCCGTGTTAGTCTGTATCCGCAAAAAGAACAGGAGTACTTGTGGCACCTTAAAGACTGAGCTGCAGCTCACGAAAGCTCATGCTAAAATAAATTTGTTAGTCTTTAAGGTGCCACAAGTACTCCTGTTCTTTTTACACTGTGAGTAGTTCCAGTGACTGAGTTGAGTATGTTGTTAAGACACTTCAGGGGCCTAAGTAAATCCCCCTAAAAAACAGCAGACACAGACCTGATTCCATCTTGTGAACATAACAAGTAAGGAAGAAAACAATAAAACCAGGCAGAGGGGAGCTGGCTCTGGAGCTGTGACACAAGGAGAGAAACTTCATCTTCACTGTAACTTGATCTAGACAACAGGAAGTAAGAGGAAAAAAAATCATAATGAGCATAACACACCGATTAACATTAAAGTCAAAGATTAATGAGGACAATAAATAAAAAGGAATAAATATATTGTTAAATGAACCCTTTCATATGATGGAGTTAGAACATCCCTTCAAAAATCCACATTAAAAAAGTCAGATCAGTGTAAAAACAAAAAAAAGTCAGTCATTCCATCAATGGAGAAAAAATTTTAAGGAATGAGAAACACTGTGTGTGAGAGAGACAGAAAGATTTTTTTTTTACCCATTTATTTTCTTTCAACATATCAGAGGCAAAATTATTCAGTCCCATAAACAGAATTATTAAGTAACAGGAACAAGAGAGAAAGACGCTTCCCATAAAATTGGATTTGCAAGAGTTTGTAACTTACTTTACAAAACAAAAATATACAGTAAGTTAATTCATAAGAAATCTCCCTTTGAATGCATTGAGAGCAGGATCAGGTCCAGTTTTACTGAATAAAATATAGAAGGAAATAAATTCTTAAATCAAATAACCACAATAGTTTGGTGTTAAATTACAATGAAAGGAGAGGGGAAAATAGCTCATAGATCATTTTGAATATATAGGTTCAAAAGCAAAGCTTATATTCAGAGTAAGACACATTTATCCTGGGATTATTGGATCATTTTGCAGTTAATAATTCACCCAAGGTCAGGAATAAATACTAGGAAATATCAAAGAACAAGGGAGATGGTATTCAAGTGACATATTTCACCTACCTGATAAATCCTGGGAATAAGCTTTGGAAGAGTTTTAAGATCTCCCTGGTATTCCAAGGTTTTCTAAAATCCTCATCCATTCTCCTCTAGTTATCTTACATTGTCAGTGACTATTTTAGTTATGAGGCTACAAAATAAATTCTTAATAAAACATTGCAGAGACAAAAGATGAATTCCAGTCTTTCCTCACATATTTCTGAGAAAATGGTATTTATTCTTTGTTGGACACTGAAGTGAAATGTTTCAGAGTGGTAGCTGTGTTAGTCTGTATCAGCAAAAACAATGAGGAGTCCTTGGGGCACCTTAGAGACTAACACATTTATTTGGGTATAAGCGTTCATGGGCTAAAACCCACTTCATCAGATGCATGGAGTGGAAAATACAGTAGGCAGGTATAAATACACTGTACATGAAAAGATGGGAATTCCTTACCAAGTGTGTGTGGGGGTCAGTGCTAACAAGGCAATTCAATTAAGGTGGTAGATTACCAAGGGAGGAAAAAATCACTTTTGTAGTGGTAATGAGGCCAATGTAATCAGGATGGCCCATTTCAAACAGTTCAGAAGAAGGTGTGAGTAACAGTAGGGGGAAGTTAGTTTTTGTAGTGACCCATCCACTCTCAGTCTTTATTGAGGCCTAATTTGATGGTGTCCAGTTTGCAAATTAATTCCAGTTCTGCAGTTCCTCATTGGAGTCTGTTTTTGAAGGTTTTTTTTGTTTTGTTTTGTTTTCAAGAATTGCTACTTTTAATTCTGTTATTGCATGTCCAGGGAGATTGAAGTGTTCTCCGACTGGGCTTTTTAATGTTATAATTCTTGACATCTGATTTGTGTCCGTTTATTCTTTTGCATAGAAACTGTCCGGTTTGGCCAGTGTACATGGCAGAGGGGCATTGCTGGCACATGATGGCATATATCACATTGGTAGATGTGCAGGTGAACGAGCCCCTGATGGTGTGGCTGATGTGGTTATGTCCTATAATGGTGTACCTTGAATAGATATGCGGACAGAGTTGGCAACGGGGTTTGTTGCAGGGATAGGTTCCTGGGTTAGTGTTTTTGTTGTGTGGTGTGTAGTTGCTGGTGAGTATTTGCTTCGGGTTGGAGGGCTGTCTGTAAGCGAGGACTGGCCTGTCTCCCAAGATCTGAGAGAGTGAGGGATCATCCTTCAGGATAGATTGTAGATCCTTGATGATGCGCTGGAGAGGTTTTAGTTGAGGGCTGAAGGTTCTGTTACTTTCTTTGTTGGGCCTGTCCTGTAGCAGGTGACTTCTGGGTACTCTTCTGGCTTGGTCAATCTGTTTCTTCACTTCACCAGGTGGGTATTGTAGTTTTAAAAACGCTTGATAGAGATCCTGAAGGTGTTTGTCTCTGTCTGAGGGACTGGAACAAATGTGATTGTATTTTAGAGCTTGGCTGTAGACAATGGATTGTGTGATGTGTCCTGAATGAAAGCTGGAGGCATGTAGGTAAGTACAGTGGTCAGTAGGTTTCTGGTATAGGGTGGTGGTTATGTGACCATTGCTTATTTGCACTGTAGTGTCCAGGAAGTGGCTCTCTTGTGTGGACTGGTCCAGGCTAAGGCTGATGATGGGGTGGAAATTGTTGAAATCCTGGTGGAATTCTTCAAGGGCCTCTTTCCCATGGGTCCAGATGATGAAGATGTCATCAATGTAGTGCAAGTAGAGTAGGAGCATTAGAACAATGCTTCCTCAGCTCTCGTCCCCTAAGTCACCCATAAAAATGTTAGCATACTGTGGGGCCATGTGGGTACCCATAGCAGTGGCGCTGACTTGAGTCAAGACTTAACTTGGTTAAGGACACTGCACCCACAAGGGTCTGTTAGACCAAAAGCTGTGACAAGGCATTTAGGGCACTACAAGACCCATTGACCCAGAAGTCAGCACTATTCCACTTGGATTTCTCAAAGCCCTTTATTCTCCTAACAGATGTGTCTGATGCCAGACTCAGAAAAGTGCTATCTCAAGAATTTGGAGGAAGAGAACACCCTGTCCTCTATCTCAGCAGGAAGTTATTCCCACAGGAGGTAGCCTAATTGGTCATCGAGGAGGCTCTGGAGGTGAAATGAGCCATCGATGCCCTGTGCTATTATTGGTGGGGGCAGCCCTTTCACTGACCACGGACCACTCCACTGGCTGAACTCATTGACTGGTCATAACACAGGCATTATGCCGTGATATCTCTCAATGCAACCATACAGATTTTGGCTGGTACATTGTTCAGTCATGGAAAATAAAAAAATTGAACTTCTTTTCATGAGATGGTGGGGACACGAACCAGTCCCAGGAAACCACTCCTCAGAGTGATGGAATATCCAAATGCCACACTGGGCCTGAAGGGGTAAAAGGAGAGTATTGGGCCCAGGTAGCCCTGTCCCTCCAGCCCTGCAGAGCATGGTCCAGCTGGAGAGAGAACTGAAAGGGTGGCAACCCAGCTCAGAATGGGGAGGCACGGGAGGGGGACAGACCTACCCTGAAGGAGCCTGACAATGGCACTGAAGAAGCTTCCCCAAAGGACTGACTGCTCGCTTAGCCTGGTTGGGGCTGATGGTTTGATTGCCTTTTCTTTTTCTTTTCACCTTATCTTGGACTGGAAGCTGGGGGAGAACAGCAGATAGCAGGAAGTGACCCAGGGAGGGTTACTTGGAGGACAACTTTGGGGACCACACACTGATGATCCTCCTAGGAACCTGGGTCAGAACTCCCCAATCACTGCCCACCTCCCTGCCCTTCTGATTAAATGAGGGCCAGGACTACAAGACCTGCTCACTGGGATGTGGCATTAAATGTGCTAACCATACTCTGACATGAAGATCCAATTTTGCACAAAATTTTTCTTCTCAGAGGAAGGATAATGCCATTTACCAATGTCTAGATCTCGTTTCCCTAAACAAAAACAAACAGAAAAAAACAGAAATGCATAATGTTACCTGAAATTGGGCCAGCTAGTAAGCTTAGAGACCCACCAGACTTTGGCAGAAAGCAGAATGTTTATTACACTGATAGCTAAGCTCAAAAGAAGGGGACGGGGGGGTGGGTCACACTCAGACTCGCATACTCACGCTCCCAGGATAGGCACGACACTGGAGATGTCAGGATCCTTTAAGGTAAGTGTCCCACAGCGCAGCGATGGACGGTGTGTTGAAGGTAAGTCTTCCCGAGGCACGATGCAATGCAATGTGGTGAACCACTGGCCACGTGGTCTGGGCAAAGGGCCTTCACGGGCGGTACAAGCTTGTGAGTGCACTGCTGAGCAGGGGCGGCTCCAGGCCCCAGCACGCCAAGCACGTGCTTGGGGCGGCATGCCATGGGGGGCGCTCAGACGGTCGCCGGTAGGTGGCTCCGGTGGACCTCCCGCAGGCGTGGTTGCAGAGGGTCCGCTGGTCCCGCGGCTCCGGTGGACCTCCTGCAGGCGTGCCTGTGGGGGGTCCCGCAGGACCAACGGACCCTCCGCAGGCATGCCTGCGGGAGGTCCACCGGAGATGCCTGCCGCCCTACCGGCGACCGGCAGAGCACCCCCCACGGCATGCCGCCCTGCTTGGGGCGATGAAATGTCTAGAGCCACACCTGCTGCTGAGCACATGGCTCCTTCTCCTTTTGAGGACCTGCTCCTCATGGCCTGTGACTAGAGATGACTTGGCCGAGTCTGGTTGGTCACACACCACCTCGGACAGTGTCCAATGCAGTGTCCATGCACTGGGTGTGTGAATGCTGCCTAATTAGAGTCCCAGACACCCTGTCTACCTGGGAGCTCTCTTGATCTTCCAGCTGCTCAAGCAGCCCATTCATCCCACAAGCATTCCAGGAGGGAGGAGGAGGGGGAAAGCCACTTCACAGGTATTCAAAGAGGGAGAGGAGACAAAAAGGCTGGGGAGGGGGGGAGGGTTGATGTAACAGACCTTTTGAACATACAGGTTATATGGAGCATAGTTATACAGAGCATACAGATCACTGCTGCTCCTACAGCACATATAAATGTTTACTATGAGCTTTCCTTTTCTTATATGTTGTTTCTTTTTATCATCAATACAATGTTAAGGCTGAGTGATTATTTCTATTCAATTTCCCCTTTTCTATTGCTGCCTCCCCCCCTCCACCCCCAAGAACATTTTGGTGTGAAGTTTGTCTAATTTAGACTTACCCCAAATTTTATAAAACTAGATTAACACGCCCTGTCCTAGGGCACACCCCCATCTCAGCCAGGAAAAGAAAATTCCTCTGGGCTCAACTGGTATTAAACAGGCATCCTGCAGGGCCTGCTCCGCTTGCAGGAAATGCTTTTGAAGGGGAGAGTTTGTCACAGGAAATGGACAGTAACCCAGAGGAAAGCTGCTGGAACTCAGAGGTAGCTGATTCTTGCAAAAGAGCAGTGTGGAGGAAGACAACTTGTGAACCTCTGCCACTCACAAGGGACCTTCAGACCAAGTACAAGCTGACTGCAGCAGGGAGTGGTTGAAGATAAACCCTATTCTGGGGTGTAGCTGTTTTTAACTTCTGTCATGGATTCATGTGATTGGTGCTACACCCCCAGCTTTGCAACTGTCTCTAGACTCTTCAATTTGCCAGACTCCCTAGGCCTCTCTCTCCTCCTCCTGGATAAGCCACACAGCTTTACCACCTCCTTAGACTGGACCTCTGGGCCTTCAGTGATCCTGCTTCCCACTGATAGCTCTATTCAGAGAGTCCAGCTGAGATACTCCTGGTAGAGACTTGCATGCCCTTCTGGGATAAATGCACTTCACCAAGCATTATTTGCAGTGGTGCTCAAAGAGCATTGTGAAAACAGTCAGGTGTACTAGTCAACTGGACACAGTATGGGAAGTCCTTAGGTTACCATAGAGAATTGAAGGTTAAAGCATAGAACATTCTCATCAGCCCAGAGCTCAGCCAAGCTGTAGTGAACTCCCCTGTTCAAGCTCTGTCTGTCTGTCTGTCCAGCCGACCACCTTGGTCAGACTCCAGGTGAGAGCCCTGACTCCATCCAACAGCCAACTCCTCTCCCCCACCTGACACCTCTCCAGCCCTTTGTTCTTGAGCTGGGGAATGTTGCTCAGCTTCCCTGCTGAGAGCTGGGGAAATCCATCTGCCTCTGAGTTGTTTGGTTGCTAGGTGTCAATATCCAGTGACTGGATTTGCCATTGTTTTCTCAGATGCTCCATCAATATGGGGACTAAGGCCCAGACAGGTGGGCAGCAACCATATTTATGTCTCCGAGCCTGCCCTGAGAGCAAACAATCCTTTCCCCCCATGGGGTAACAATGCCACATATAGAGGAAACTGAGGCACACACAGGTTTCACAAAAATATTTCAGAAAATTACCACTTAATCACACTTTTATTAACAAGATAGATCTCTATAGATTATTTTGAAAGACTGAGACTGAGGGCTGCTCTGCACTGAAAAACTTACACCCCTCAGACACGTAGCTATGTCGACACAACCCCCTAATTGGAAGGACTTTTAAAGGGAGAGGGTTCTCTGGGAACATCAAAACAGGCCCTGAAATGATCCAGCCTATTATAGACACATCAAACCCCCCTCCACATCTTGCCCAACAAACACACAGAAATAAAAATAAATCAGAGAAACCAAAAAGCCCATATGCAAGTGTGTATCTGTGTAATCGATCGCGCCGGGGCTCAACCCTCCTCAGGGCAGGAGGGGAGCCACACCGACTCACTCCACGTCTTCTGTTGGACTGGCTGAGCAACAGTAAACAGTGTTAGGAAGCTCAGGCCCTCTGTTGCTGGGGCTGAGCTGCAATACAGCACACGGGGCTCAGGCCCTTTGGTGCAGGGCTGAGCAGCAACCAAATAGTCAGGGAGCTCAGGCCCTTTGTGGCACGGGGCTGAGCAGCAAACAAATAGTCAGGGAGCTCAGGCCCTTTGTGGCAGGGGGCTGAGCAGTAAACAAAGTCAGAGAGCTCAGGCCCTTTGTGGCAGGGGGCTGAGCAGCAAACAGTACAGGAAGCTCAGGCCCTTGGTTGCAGGGGCTGAGCAGCAAACAGTACAGGAAGTTCAGGTCCCTAGACCGGAGCGGTGGGTTGAGGGGGAAGACTGCCACCCACGAGTGGGGTGGCAGGGGGGACACAGGCCCACCCACTCCACTGTGTCCCAGCCCGGGGCCCTGGCAGCGGCTATCACCGCTGCTGGTCAGTGGGGTCCTGACCGCAACACACTGACATCGGCACCCCGGTGCCTGCAGCCTGACAGGGGTCGGCTACCCCCGGGCTACTTTCCAATTCCCCCTCAGGGCCTACCTCGTCAGTTGCACTGGGTCCAAGCTAGTCAATAAGCATAGGCTCCTCGGGACCAGGGCTTGGTGGCAGGTCCGGCAGCTCCTCGGGGAAGTCCGGCCAGGCCTGCTCAGGGGGCTCCTCTGGGTAACAGCAGGGACGGGGAAGCCCCAGCGGCTCCTCTTTGTATGTGGCGCGGGGAAGTTCCAGCGGTTCCTCCCAGTACTGCTCACGGGGAAGGTCCGGCGGTTCCTCTTCATAACGGGCGCGGGGAAGCTCCAGCCAGTCAGGACAGGCTCCCCAGGGGCAGACCCGTGAAGATCTTCACCAACTCCCCGGCAATGGTCCGGGCTGTAATGCTCCGCAATGGGATGGCCTCCGGGAATCGGGTGGCGTAGTCCACAAGCACCAGAACGTACTGGAACCCGGCTGCACTTTTTGGTAGTGGACCCACGAGATCCATGGCAATCCTTTCAAAGGGTGCTTCCATGAGGGGCATGGGGACTAGGGGTGCCCTGGGTACCCCGGGCGGAGCAGCGAGCTGGCACTCCGGGCAAGAACTGCAGTACCTCTTTATGTCGTGGTGGATCCTGGGCCAGAAGAACCGTCCTAGGATCTGCGCAAGAGTCTTCTCCTGCCCCAGGTGCCCAGCTTTCAACTACCTGAAAGGGGGTTCCAAAGAGGATGGATCTAGACTGTTCTCAGTTGTAATCGATGACAGAACAAGGAGTAATGGTCTCAAGTTGCAGTGGGGGAGGTTTAGGTTGGATATTAGGAAAACCTTTTTCACTAGGAGGGTGGTGAAGCACTGGAATGGGTTACCTAGGGAGGTGGTGGAATCTTCTTCCTTAGAGGTTTTTAAGGTCAGGCTTGACAAAGCCCTGGCTGGGATGATTTAGTTGGGAATTGGTCCTGCTTTGAGCAGGGGGTTGGACTAGATGACCTCCAGAGGTCCCTTCCAACCCTGATATTCTATGATTCTGTGTCCAATTTATTTGGAAATTGGGCAGATTTTCTTTATGTATGAAGTTCAGCAGGGCATCGATGGCTGTGTCTGCATTATGGACAGTGGGTATGATTTTTTATTTTATTTCCCAACTAAGGAAGAACATGTGTTTATTTACTGATTTACCGCAGGGGCATGTCTATAGGGCCCATCATTATAGTGTCTGGGTGCACTACATTTTAGTAGTAAAAAAACAGATTCGAAGTACAAATATGAGAGGCTAGACTTTGCCGAACCTTGTCTCAAGTGGGCCCAGAGACAGACAGCGGTAATCACCTGAGAACTAGCAGTAGGGGGAGATGAAGGACTGAGCCGAACACAGATGTATCTGCTATGATCAAAATCTCTGGTTCATTTCTACTGCCCAAGGGTCTCCTCTCACCTATTCTTGACCCAAACACACACCTCTGCCCAGGGCTGGCTCCAGGCACCAGCCTACCAAGCACGTGCTTGGGGCGGCACCTTGGGAGGGGGGCGGCGATCGGGGTTTGTTTTTGTTGTTTTTCGTTTGGCCAGGCAGCGCTGGCGGGGACTTGGGCGGCACGACGCGGTACTCGGAGGGGCGTGGTCTTGGGCGGCGCGGCATGCCGCTGGGGGGGGCGGGGACTTGGGCGGCGCGGCATGGCGCTGGGGGGGGGGGGCAGGGACTTGGGCAGTGCTCAGGGAGGGGTCGGGCGGCGCTATTTTTTTTTTTGGCTTGGGGCGACAAAAATGTTAGAGCCGGCCCTGCCTCTGCCTCCACTCTCTATCAATAAATTCACATGCATTCTTCTTCTTTATATAGGACAAGGTCAGCAGATCACACATTCTTTTTATATTAAATTCCTGAAAGGCCCTTATATGTTTAATAGAATGAAACTCATAACTAGAGCATTAGGAATTTCAGAAAATTACAGAATATTGTGAGACATAATGTAAAAAAATCACAAAAAATTATGAGAATTGACAACACTGCAGTTGGTGAAAAATGTTTAAACAAAAATGATTTTTTAATACAAAATGGCTTTTATACTTTTTTTAAAAAACTGATTTTTCCTATTATTTTAATGTTTCTAATTATTCAATGAAATGATGCTAAATGAAAAAAAATATTTAAAAATTGATTCAAAATGAGAAACCTTAATCAAATAGAATAAAAACATTGTATTCGCCCATCCCTTATCCTGTCTCAAAGGAGAAAAAGGAGCAAACATGAAAACTGAAAAAAAGAAAAACTAAAATCTAATTTTTGTGCAATAATACGTGATTAAATTTTTAAAAATAAGCAAAATGTTTTAAACAGAACAAAAACAATTTGCCAACAATGCTGCCATTTAAAATAACTGCACTCCTATAGGTTTCTTCATGATATTGCCCCTTGAATAGCTTTTCACACAGGAGGAGATAATCTGTTACACAATATATAAATTTCCCCTTTTTAATATAGCCTGAAGTCCTACTCAGTGACACTCTTGAACACAGGATCAACTTTAGACACATGTTTAATTCCCACTGAGTTCAGAAGGAGAAAATGAGGCAGGTTTCTGATTCGATTGATTCAGAGCATAATTTTATTTTTTACAAGAACAAAAGGATTCACCCCGCCCCCCAGTCAAGAGGCAGAAAACTGCAGTGACAGCACAGGGAGAAAACTAGACTGATGGCCGCTGGGTTTGGTGCAGTAAGTTTCCTGTATTCAAAATATAGGGAGTTACAAATCTCCCCCAAGAACAGTGTTGGGCCCACTGTTCTTGAGAAAAATGCAGCAAAACAAAGAAATGACTAATTCCACAAGCTGTAAAAGTCTCGAGTTACATTGCTATGAAAACAAACTGCAACGTATTTGACGACAAATCATTGTGAATGTAGCTGTTCTGTCAAGTTTCCATAAAGAGAGAAACAAATGATCACGGGATTATTTACTCCTTGTGTATTGAACAATCTGTCCCCGCAACAAGTATCGGGTATTAGACGTTACAAACAGCCCTTCGTAAGCAAAATTCACCCACCTGGTTGGGTCTTCTGAGAAGTTTAAAATCTCCCGGGTGTGGCCAGACTTCACCCCTTTGGCTGGGACAGTGACATGGTCACTGACTGGTCCCGTTTCTCACCTATGTTGCTCAGCTAATTCTGGCGATCAAAGAGCCGCAGTTTTGTCTCGTGACTTTTCGGTAGAACGTTGTTACAAGAAACGTGGGTTTGTTCCCAATTGACAAACCTGCGCTCGGCTCGCACCGTTCGCCCGGGGAAAGTGAAAGTAATACTGTCCATTGCCTCATTGCAAACCCTGTCACGTGGGGAGGGTCGAGTCTGCTCTTAAAGAAACAGCCCCGGTCCTGCTGCACCGCGAGTGTGGGGGAAACCGGAACTTTACGTTAACAAAAGGGGCCTTGGGGTGTGTGTGTGTGTGTGTGTGTGTTTGCCAGATTCACTACTTTGGCTGCACTGAGCATGCGCACCCGAACTGAGCATGCCCAGTAACCTTCGCTGTCGCCGCTTCCCTCACTTCTCCTTGCCATTTGCTGCCGCCTCTTTGGGGGGATTTAAAATGCTCAAGGGGGCAAATCGCAGCGGGGGGGGGGCTGCTAGGGTCTGAGCGGGGGACAGACATTTACTGGCGGGGGGGGGTCAAGCTGCTGTAGGCAGCGGCAGGAGAGAGGCTGAAGGGGAAAAACCGGGGGTGGGGGGTGGGAGCCGGGGTTAAGCCCGGGGGGGGGGGGGGGACGCTGCGAGACCCTGTGCGGGGACAAAACCCCTGTTGAGGGAAGGGGTGGGGGGGAACAGTGGCCCCTCGGGATGAGCCACCTGCTGGGCTCGCAGATCTGGGGGTGTCGGGGTTGTGGGGGGGGCACAGGCTGTTTTCGTTCTGCCGCGTGTCAGCCCCGGAGCAGGGGGCGGGTTCCTAGCGCTGGGTCTTAAAGGCACCGGCAGCCCAATTCCTAGACTGTCAAAGCTCAGACACCGCAGCTCCTCTCGATCCTATACAAGTGCTGCGGGGCTGTTACTGCTCCAGCCGGGAGACTGAATGTGGGAAATATTGTACAGACGCCCCCTCCCTCCCTCAAACTCTGCCTGTCACATTTTGACTATGGAAAAGTGTCTTCTATCATTTTCTATGTCTATATGAAATCACTGCAGCTCCTTTCTCTTATACAACGTGCTGATTTGATAACTCCCTCCCAGAGCCCACATGTCTGTACCCCCTCCTGTACCCGAATCCCCTGCCCCAGGTCAGAGCCTGCACCCGTCACTCAAACTCCCCATAGCCTGCGACCCTCCTGCACCCCCAACTCCATTCCAGAGCCTGCACCCCAAACAGGGCCGGATTAACCTGTTGTGGGCCCAGTGCTAAACATATTTGTGGGTCCCCATGGGGGAAATGGGGACATGGGGCAGGGGGGCAGAGTCCTCAGAGCGAGGGGCTGGCCGGGGGCAATGGGAGATGAGTCATGGCATGGCAGGGACAGCTCCACTCCACCCAGCCCAGTACAAGGGCACTGTTTACAAACCGGGAGCTGCCAGACCCACGCTGTCCAGCCCGTCCCAGCACTGCCATTGTGCTTCTTCCCCTTGTGGGTGGGCCCATGCAGCACCCCTCTGACTCCCTTCACCCAGTGCCGCACCACCCAGAGACTCTCACAAACCCCCTGCCCAGCACCCCTCTGACTCCCTATGCCCAGTGCCACACCACCCAGAAACCCCCACAAACCCCCTGCCCAGTGCCCTCCCAGATCACTCCCCCACCCACTCAGAACCCCCCCACAGATCCTCTCACTGACCAGTGCCCCCCTAGCTGAAGACCCCCCACAGCCCTCCCACAACTGCACAGTGCCCCACACCTTCCCACCCAGAGCCCCGCTACAGATCCCCTCACTGTCCAGTGCCCCCCACCACCACAACTGCACAGTGCCCCGCACAGACCCCCCACACTTCCCAGCGCCCACACACACACAGATCTCCCCCACTGACAGCCCCCCAACACACAGAGATCTACCCACCCCCCAGTGCCCAGCACCTACCCAGACCCCCTAGAGACCTACTCTCCTACACGCTAACCCCAGCCAGGATGCCAGGCTGAGATGGCAGCGCAGCCAGAACTGGTCCTGGGGCAGGATAACTCTGGCCTCTTGGGAGTGGTGGAAGCAGCCAGGCTAGAGCAGGAGCAGAGCCTACCTGGGCCAGGCTCTCTCAGGACCCAGCTGAGCCTCCCCCCTCCCCGACTGTTCCCTGTGAGTGGCTGAGACTGGCCCAGCCTCTGCACCAGTCCCAGGTGGCTCTTCCCCCAGGGAGGCAGGTGGGGCCACACAGGTCCCAGGCAGTGGAGACAGCTCAGAGCTGGAGCAGTGCTGGGGAGTGGGCAGATCCCTGAGACGTGACTCCCGAGATCCTACCCAGCCCACCCACATCCATTGGCCCCGTGGCCAGCAGCCTTGCAGAGCACACACCTCTCTCTCTCCCTGCTTTCCTATCACCAGTTATGTTACTACAGGAATGAAATCGAGACATCCCATAAAACAGCTAGTTCCACATTGTTCTTCAAACCTCAGATCATTGAAATGCAGCTTTGCATTTGAGATACTATATGACTGTAGTACACTTTGCACTGCCTGCATCTACAGTGACATCAGGAGAGGAGAAGAGGACAAGACTGTCCCTAGCATATATGATTTTAAAGAAAGGTGAGACACACCCACCCACTATCAATACAACAAGAAGGGAGAACAGTAGCTGGTGCCAAGAGAGAAGATGCAATGAAACCCTTCTGTACCCACAACTGATGTCTGAAAAGCATCAGTCACTCTGCAGATCAAAGAAAGAAAGAGCAGCCAGTTTCAGACAGATAGGATCCTTATGACCTATATAGGAGAAGTGCACTTCCCTATAGCAATTTCCCAACATAGTTTTCTTATGGATTTATTTATTAAGCAAAAATTAAGATTAGGAGTCTGATTTAAATTATGTACATTTTCAGTGTTAGTTAAGTATGAAACTATTGCAGCTACTTTTCTTTTATTCCTGCCTTCATAAAAAGCTACAGAGTTATAACAGATAATTACAAAGACTAAAGTACATGCTTTAATATAATTAGGACCGGGCAACCCAAGATAAAAACTACACTGTGGAAGAGTCCTACAACCAGGTATTTGAGGCCAATCCCTTTATCAATGGAATCCTAACCAAAATATGAGGAAGGAGAAGAGTCACCCTCAAACTTTTGACAATAGCTCAAGGTCAGACACCAAGAAGACCAGCACCATTCATATTCTGGTTTTGGATAAAATACTTGATCTTGCTTACATCATAGAAACCTTCCTCTCTCCAAGTCTACACCCCACTACACCCTTTAGCAATAAAGTAACCATTAAACAAGTTCTGAATCAGTCATCTTTCTTCCCAATTTAGTTTTAACAATAAAGCTGCAACATAAATAGCTATGGGAGATGACAGTGCATCTACTAGGTATTGGTGGGGGAAAAGTGTGCTAGTAATGTCCTGGATATACTGGCAGGGCCGGCTTTAGGCCAATTCAACCAATTCCCCTGAATCGGGCCCTGCCCCTAAGAGGGTCCCGCGCCCAAGCCCCGGTTCGGTGTATTGGCAAGAGTCGGTGCACTGTACCGGGGTGGCCCGGCTTCTCCAGGGGACAATTTAAAGGGCATGGGGGCCCTTTAAATTGCCACCACAGCCACACTGCTGGAGCCCTGGGGTAGGGCTGTGGGGATCTGTGGGCTACTTAAAAAGTCCCTGGCTCCCATTGCTTCTATCATCCCAGCCCTTTAAATAGCCACTGGCGCCCCGCCACTTCCCCAGGGCTCCGACAGCTGTGTACATGGCCAGGGCTGTGGAAGCAGGGGAGCCCCAGGTGGGGGAGGGAGGAGGAGGAGGGAGCACTTACCATACCGGGTGGTCTGTACCCCCTGTAGCCGCACCCCCTGCCGTATCTCCAGCCAACCCCTGCCACACCCCGCTATGGCCCTGCTTGAAGCCAGCCAGCCCACCCCACCCCACCCCACACACCCCTGTCTCCAGCCATTGCTGCACCCCTTGCCCTGCCTGCAGCCAGCCCCATGTCCACTGGTGCTCTGCAATTCCCTGGGCAGTAACCCTGCATACCTGCTTCAATGATGGGAGAAGAGAGCAGCTGGTACCCACACATGTGCACACCCTAGGGTGACCAGACAGCAAGTGTGAAAAATCGGGATGGGGTGGAGGTTAATAGGATCCTATATAAGAAAAAGACCCCAAAATTGGGACTGTCTCTATAAAATCAGGACATGTGGTCACTCTAGCACACTCCCAGGGAGTGGCGGGGACCCACACATGTGAAACGGAGCTCATTTCTAGTTCAGTCCCATCTTTTTAAAAAATAACTGTAGGTAGGGTTAACATACAGCCACGTTTTCCCAGACATGTCAGACTTTTTGGTTCTTGAATTGCTGTCCAGGAGGAATTTTTAAATATGGACATATGGTAAGCCTATTGGTACCAAAAATACATACTCTGGCACATCCCTTAAATCAGAACTTTTTATAGGGAACCGGTTGCTAAGAAAGGAAAGGCTTTTTTTGTAAACCTTTTTTTTTCTTTTTTAAAAAGTCATCCCTGCTGGGGCCCCGCCGAAAATGTTTCCTCAAGCCGGCCCTAACTAGTCTGTTAAGTGTTATAGCTTTTAATATGCTAATGCAAACACTGTAATAGAGCATTAATGTTCCAATGTACTGTAGCTTGTTTTAACTTACCGTAATACTAAAAGTGGTGCATGTGAACATTGCCATAACGAGGGCAAGGCGAGTGAGGCACTTGCCTCAGGCACGGAAAGTGAGGGGCTCGGAAAGTCTCTCCTTCAGCGGCAATTCGGCAGCAAGTCCTTCCCTCTGAGAGGGACAGGGGGACCCGTTGCCGAATTGCCGCTGGTCATCATCAATGGAGGGGGCGGCACATATGGCTCTTTTGCAGAAATTCGTTGGTGGATCCTTCCTTCCAATAGGGAAGAGCCGGACATGCTGCCTCTGTTCCTTGCCTTGTGTGCAAAAATCCCTAGTTACGGCTCTGCATGTGAAGCTCTCTTAAAAGCTGACACTACAGTAGTGATATTCCCAAGCCAGCATGCATAGGGCTGGGAGTGGGGAAGGGGAGTGCATTTAGGTACAAGTAACATCTCTCACACCAAACAGGAACTTTTCCAAAGTTAATTATTATACCTTGTCTTACAAACACCAAAAACTATTACATATGCACAAAGGTCCCCCACCCCAGCACAACCAAAACTGATCTGAGTTTTGCTAACACCAACTTGTCTGCGGTGTCACCCAGAAGCAGAGCACAAATACAAATTCAGACAGTACAGACCCAATACTTATAATCATAGAATCATAGAATCATAGAACTTAAGATCAGAAGGGACCATTATGATCATCTAGTCTGACCTCCCGCAAAATGCAGGCCACAAAAGCTGACCCACCCACTCTTGACCCACCCCTCCCCATATATACAGAGTTGTGCTTCTGCATATAGTATCTATCTCAGATTAATATTGAGCTACCAGCTGTTCAGGAATCAGTAAAGAGTCAGCTGACAAGCCACATGTTGAATCCTATTGCAAACAGTATGGGTGACCCATGAGGCATTCTGAAGCAAGAGATTACTGTAAAACTTTAAATAAGATGCAGAAAGAATAAACTTTTCCTAGGTTTTGTTTCTGTCAGATTTATTGTATTTGTATAGTAGGTGTTTAATATAAAAACCAGGCAGTATGGTTTACAATGTTATAACAAGAGATTATGCTATTACCATTATCCAGTCAACTTGCACACTACTATTTTGAATTAGTGATAATTCACAGAGAGAGAAAGAAGAAAGCTGAATTTAGAGAACAATTATTAACCAGATTCCTGGTTATTCACCAGCCACTTTGCTTCAGTCCATGGCATAAAGCACCATAAACCCAGGACAGTATTGACAAGACAATATTCACCTCGAATTTGCATCTGCTACACTCCCTGCCCCCGCCTCATTCCCAGTCACAATATTCAGGATATAGCCTAGTGAGAAAGTGGCATGGCTGAAGCATGTAGCTGGCAACTGAAAACTAGTACTGAGTACAATAGCCCTGAGAACATTGCTTAATTCTGAGCACTGTGTCTGCAGTGAGATGTAGGGTGGGCCTGGTACCACGGCACCGTTGGCACCATTGTAAAGTCGGTACTGACTCTAATCCCCCTCCCACAGGAAAACTCCCTTGGACCTTTTCTGGATGCTACTAAAAATATAAAAATCTGCTTCCCCGGTGCTAATTTACTGCTACAGGAGACTTGATGCAGTGAAATAATTTCCCTATATTCCATCAAACTCTGCATCACATCTCTTGAGTATTTAAAAGAGTATCTCATAACTATTTGTCTATGTAAAGTATCAGAACAGTTCACAAATTTTAGGATTGCCTTTTGCTGCATTACTCTTGCCTGTGAATCCAGCTCTTACAGTCCCATGTTCACACGTCATTGCTTGTGTGTAGAAGCTGATTCACAAATATTCAGTAAGTGTATTATATGGTCTCACCCTACATCGTTCCCAAGGGCAAAAATCTTCTGCAACAATGAAGGCTTGGGCTGATGACCAGTGGCTGCAGAATTTTTGGATGCATCTTTGTGCAAAACTCACCAAAATGAAAGTTGCACTGACAGTAGAGAAGAAAAAACAATTGCACTATGGGGATCTGCAACAACAGATTACTTTCTGTCAATCAGTGGTCTCTCTCCTAAACTAAGGTGAATAGATTTCTATAATGTAAGTAGTCACAACATATGGTTAAATATTTTATGATCAATATCCTGTTAAGAACTCAGCGGTCACAGATACTACCTGTCTTCTTTGGAAACCAGGGCACATTATCCAGTCTTTTCCCCCACCCCAGCACAACCAAAACTGATCTGAGTTTTGCTAACACCAACTTGTCTGCGGTGTCACCCAGAAGCAGAGCACAAATACAAATTCAGACAGTACAGACCCAATACTTATAATCATAGAATCATAGAATCATAGAACTTAAGATCAGAAGGGACCATTATGATCATCTAGTCTGACCTCCCGCAAAATGCAGGCCACAAAAGCTGACCCACCCACTCTTGAAATAATTCTCTCCCTTGACTCAGCTGTTGAAGTCCCCAAATCCTGGTTTAAAGACTTCAAGTAGCAGGTAATCCTCCAGCAAGCGACCCCTGCCCCATGCTGCGGAGGAAGGCGAAAAACCTCCAGGGCCACTGCCAATCTACCCTGGAGGAAAATTCTTTCCCGACCCCAAATATGGCGATCAGCTGAACCCCGAGCATGCGGGCAAGACTCTCCAGCCAGACACTCAGGAAAAAGACTTTCAATATCCCAACATTGACTCTCGGTACTAATTACCAGTGGCAGCACGTTATTGACCTATTGACTAAATAGTGTTATCCTATCAAACCATTCCCTCCATAAACTTATCAAGCTTAATCTTAAAGCCAGAGAGGTCCTTCGCCCCCACTGTTTCCCTTGGTAGGCTGTTCCAGAATTTCACTCCCCTGATGGTTAGAAAACTTCGTCTAATTTCAAGCCTAAACTTCCCGACTGCCAATTTATATCCATATATAACTTCAACTACAAAATGATACATACATATAGACAGCATAATCATAACCACCAACCCATAACCTGGTCTTAGCCACCTTATATGACCCCCTATACCTAAGATTTGGTGCCACTACAGGACCTTGGTTGCAAACCATGTTCTATATGGTCCCAGTTTATATCAATAACGTCACACACACACAAACGAGTGAAAGAGCGCACCTCACTCATCCAATAGGTCAATTTGGCACATTAGCCAGGAGGAAGCAGATCATGAGCGTTTTTGACCACAAACCCCATCCCTCCAGATTTGCAACCATTCCTGGACAGGTGCACAACCATCCCTGGACCAGTGACAGGGGTACAACCAGGGGCAGCTCTAGGAATTTGGCCGCCCCAAGCACGGCGGCATGCCGCAGGAGGCGCGCTGCCGGTCGCCGGTCCCGCGGCTCCGGGGGACCTCTTGCAGACGTGCCTGCGGAGGGTCCGCTGGTCCCGCGGCTCCGGTGGAGCATCTGCAGGCATGCCTGCGGGAGGTCCACCTGAGCCGCGGGACCAGCGGACCCTCCGCAGTCATGCCTGCGGGAGGTCCACCGGAGCCGCGGGACCGGCAGACCCTCCGCAGTCATGCCAGCGGGGGGTCCGCTTGTCCCGCGGCTACGGTGGACCTCCCGCAGGCATGACTGCAGAAGGTCCGCCAGAGCCGCCTGCTGCGCTCCTGGCAAAATGCTGCCCCAAGCGCGCGCTTGGCACGCTGGGGTCTGGAGCTGGCCCTGGGCACAACCATCCCAGTGACTTGGTGCATAGGCAGCCAAGTCACTGGAAATAATCAAGCAGGAAGCCAGTGGAAAAAATGAAAGGGGCCACTCTGGTTATCACCTTGGGGTCAGGGGCGTGCTCTGTACCCCCAAACCTTGCCTCCGTTTTCACATATTCACACACAAAACAGTGAAAGAGCGCACCTCAGTCATCCAATAAGTCAATTTGGCACATTAGCCAGGAGGAAGCAAATCGTGAGCGTTTTCGACCACAAACCCCATCCCTCCAGATTTGCAACCATCCCTGGACCAGTGACAGGGGCACAACCATCCCTGGACCAGTGACAGGTGCATAGGCAGCCAAGTCATTGGAAATAATCAAGGAGGAAGCCAGTGGAAAAAATGAATGGGACCACTCTAGTTATCACCTTGGGGTCAGGGGAGTGCTCTGTACCCACAAACCTTACCTCCCTATTCACGTATTCACACACAAAAAAGTGAAAGAGCATGCCTCAATCATCCAAAAGATCAGGGTTCGGCAGCCTTTCAGAAGAGCTGTGCCGAGTCTTCATTTTGTCTCTCTCATTTAAAGTTTCGCATGCCAGTAATACATTTTAATATTTTTAGAAGGTCTCTTTTTATGGCTATAATATATAACTAAACTATTGTTGTATATAAAGTATATAAGGTTTTTAAAATGCTTAAGATGCTTCATTTAAAATTAAATTAAAATGCAGAAACCCCCAGAACCCTGTAATAGGTCAATTTGGCACATTAGCCAGGAGGAAGCAGAATGTGAGTGTTTTTGACCACAAACCCTGTCCCTCCTGATTTGCAACCCCATGGATCAGGCGGCAGCAAGTCCTGAGCAGGAGCCCAGATGGTTACGTTGTGCGGCAGAAACTGCAACTCGTTGCAAAACAGGAGGGTTTCGAAATGTGTCATCACACCTGCCCCTGCCCCGGGGGGCCCCGCTCGAAGGGAAGGTGAAATGGCTCAGTGGTTTGAGCATTGGCCTGCTAAACCCAGGGTTGTGAGTTCAATCCTTGAGGGGGCCACTTAGGAATCTGGGGCAAAAATTGGTCCTGCTAGTGAAGGCAGGGGGCTGGACTTGATGACCTTTCAAGGTCCCTTCCAGTTCTAGGAGATTGGTATATCTCCAATTATTATAAAGACCTGCCGCCCCCCCCCCCCCCTGGGCTGCAGGGGAAGGTTTGGCCCCAGGCTGCTCCCAGCAGAGCTGGCTGCGATTCCCGCCCGGGGCCCGGGAAAGCTGCCGCTGGGATCACAGTTACCCCCCCATCTGGTGCTTTGTTTCCCTGCCCCTGGCTGCGCTGGTGCGGACGGAGGCTGCAGCTCAGGGAGATCTGGGGGAGGGGGGCAGAAGGTGGGCAGGGACCAAACTGAATGCAGGGGGGGGGGCTAGCTGGGGGCCGGGGAAGGAGAGGGGCCCAGGGGCACAGTCGAGCCTGGGGACAGACAGCACAGATGCTGGCTCTAGGCTGGTGGCTCTGCCGCCCGCCCTGGCTTGAAGGGGTTTCCATCCTATCCAGGGTTCACAGTTTGGTTCAGTGGCTCTCAGCGCCCCCCACTGTACAGATTGTTTCAGCCCCCCTGCCTGGGACTAGGAACCGGGGATAAGAACGGGGAACAGCCGTGGGGGAGGGGGGTGAACCTAGAGCTAGGTGGGGGCAAGCTGGGAACACAGCCTAGAACAGAGCTTGTTAGCACAGAAATCAGGAACATTCAGCAAAGTCCATCTGGGGGAGGATCCAGAGACCAGATCTGGCCCTGGGCTCTCCCTGCTGAGAGGTAGATAAAATCAGGACCATGTGCTGTGGCTGCCAGTTGGAAGCTGTGAGCTTCAAAGGAAGGTGTGAAACCTAGTAGCCTCTGTTAGGGAATAGACTGAAATCCAGGACCTCTATGGTGGCATTCTCAGAAATGCTCCCAGTTCCACGCGCAGGGCCAGGTAGGCAGGCAGAGTTTCAGAGTCTCAATGCGAGGATGAGACGATGGTGTAGAGAGGAGGGGTTTAGATTCATTAAGAATTGGGGAAACTTTTGGGATAAGGGGAACCTATACAGGAAGGATGGGCTCCAGCTAAACCAAAGTGGAAAAAAATAACCCCAACACTGGGAAAAAATAACCTCAACTATACATACAATATGATGGGAGCTAATTTAGCTACAACGAATCAGGAAAAAGATCTTGGAGTCATCGTGGATAGTTCTCTGAAGATGTCCCCACAGTGTGCAGAGGCACTCAAAAAAGCGAACAGGATGTTAGGAATCATTAAAAAGGGGATAGAGAATAAGAAGGAAAATATATTATTGCCCTTATATAAATCCATGGTACGCCCACATCTTGAGTACTGTGTACAGATGTGGTCTCCTCATCTCAAAAAAAGATATACTGGCACTAGAAAAGGTTCAGAGAAGGGCAACTAAAATGATTAGGGGTTGGGAACAGGTCCCATATGAGGCGAGATTAAAGAGGCTAGGACTTTTCAGCCTGGAAAAGAGGAGACTAAGGGAGGATATGATAGAGGTATATAAAATCATGAGTCATGTGGAGAAAGTGGATAAGGAAAAGTTGCTTACTTATTCCTATAATACAAGAACTAGGGGTCACCAAATGAAATTAATAGGCAGCAGGTTTAAAACAAATAAAAGGAAGTTCTTCACACAGTGCACAGTAAACCTGTGGAACTCCTTCCCTGAGGAGGTTGTGAAGGCTAGGACTATAACAACGTTTAAAAGAGAACTGGATAAATTCATGGAGGTTTTAGTCCATTAATGGCTATTAGCCACGATGGGTAAGGAATGGTGTCCCTAGCCTCTGTTTCTCAGAGGATGGAGATGGATGGCAGGAGAGAGATCACTTGATCATTGCCTGTTAGGTTCACTCCCTCTGGGGCACCTGGCATTGGCCACTGTCAGTAGACAGGATACTGGGCTGGATGGACCTTTGGTCTGACCCAGTATGGCCATTCTTATGTTCTTAGTCCCAAAACAAGAGACTTATCCATTTTCAGCTCCCATCCTCAGTGACGCCCAGCTGCTCCTCCTCCATACTTTCTCTCTTTCCCAGGAAAACAGGTCACCTGGCCTCCCCCTCTCTCACTGTTCTCCAACACTTTCAGCTGGCTCCTTGCAGAGGACCTGCTCCTGCCCTCGTTTGCCAGGATACAGAATTTTGGCCGTTCTCTATGCCCAGCCAACCACTCTGCAGTCACACCGGCCCTCTAGAGGGCTCTGCAGTGATCACACACCTGTATCCCACCAGCTTGATACTTGAGTAACACATGGGGAAACCGAGGCACACACACAGTATTCAGAGAAAACATTTAAGAACATTCCCATTTCATCACACCCCTCTGAGACCAGCCCAGGGGCATTTTTTCCAGTGGCTGGAGCCACTCTAACCATACCAGCCCCTTAGTCTGAGCCTGAGCCTGAGTTTGCAGGTGATGGAGGGACCTGGGGAAAGCGCTGGAGCTGGGCAGGGAAATTACTCTGACAAAGGGCCCCTTTTAGGAACCTATTGGTGTCTTAGAGCATTCAGTGCTGGGGGAGGGACCAAGTCTGTGTTGTGATAAACTGACTGAGGGTTTTCCCAGCGCAGCAGAGCGCAGAGCATCTGTCTGCAGGGAGGGAGCCGAGGCAGGGGGGAATCGGGGTATGACATGGATTCAAGCCCCTTCTGTAACCTCCCCTCTCGTCCCAACAGGCTGAGGAATCACGTCCATATGACGCTCCAGATCGTCCCGTCTTTCAGCGGACAGGGAAGGGAAATGGCTGTGATGGAGCCAGCTCAGGTAGGGGATTTGCAGGGAGCTGCAAGGGGAGGGTTTATGGGTGAGGGCGGCAGGAAACACCCAGGGTGAGGCAGGGAGGGGACAGGGTGTGATAAACCTGCTGGAACATGATCAACCTGGGTCTGATTTTGTGAACTGGCCCATGGAGGTGGGGAAATTCCCCCATTGCTCTCTCGGGGAACACCCCACTGGCAGAGGCTGCTGTGAAATATGCAGGGAAGCTGTTGGGATTCCTGTCCCTGTCCCCGGCTCAGAGCTCTGCTTCCCATATCAGCCTGTGGCTGGCAGGTGTGTGGGAAATGAGGAGACCCTGCCCTGCTCCGTGTGCTGGGATGGGGGACAAGGAGCTCTCACCTTCTCCCACCCCCTGAAGCCTCCTGGCTGCTCTGATCATGGTGGGGTGAGATTCTTCTTTTCTGGGCCTCTTCCCCCGTGACTAGTGGGACTGTGGCTGGGGCAGCAGGTGCTGAGTGGGGGACACTTTGTTGTTCCAGATGCCGGTGACCTTCGAGGAGGTGGCTGTGTATTTCACCCAGGGGCAGGGGGCTCTGCTGGACCCCGCTCAGAGAGCCCTCTACAGGGACGTCATGCAGGAGAACTACAAGACGGTGACCTTGCTGGGTAAGGGATTCCCGTCCCCTCGGTTATTAGAAGCTGTGGGGTCTGCGTGTCTGACCGTGGTCAGGTTCTTCCCTGGTTAGTTAGATTGGAGGGGACTGGGCTCTGTAATGCACAGCTGCCGTGTGAGAGAGGCTTGCATCTCCGTGCCCTCTCCCGTGAGACTAGGGTGTCAAGACCTAAGGCACATACTAAATCATCCCCACCCAACCCCCCTAGCTTGCAAGGTGGAGAAGCCATGTATTGTCCTGTCTGTGTTGTTTCTCATTTACACACAGAATCCCTGTTCACTTCCCTCCTTAGTAACAGCTCCAGTCATTTGGAAGTCTCTGGGCTCCGCAAGCTTAGAAATAGGTAGGAGTTTAACTCTGGAGCGGGGTGTGTGTCAGCAAGGCCCCCAGAGAGCACAGATCCTAGTTAGGGCGTCACGATTCCCCCCACCTCCCCCAGACATCTGCCTCCCCCAAAGGGGCTCAGTGACCATGTTCCTGTCCTCTTGGATTCCATGTTCCCCCAGCACAGCACAGAGACAGGTTCCACCCACGGAATGTCCTTTCTGACAGATGCTCTCTCAATCCTCCACACACCCTGATCTGGTCTGATTTCACTCCCTGAACAGGATTTCCGCTTCCCAAACCTGACCTGATCAACTGGCTGGGAATGAGGCGAAGAGCCGTGGGTGCCCGATCTCCAGACCTGCGACGAAATAGAGATCCCAAGAGGCGCCCGCACAGGTGAGGACTGACACAGAAACCATCTGGGGAATGAAGGAAAAAGTTGAGAATCCCAGAAATGTAATATCAGTAAGTGCCCTCGGTTCTTCCTCATCTCACCCAGGGCAGGGCTGCAGGCAGCAGATATCACTGACGTCGCTTCCCACGTGTCCTGTTCCCTGCAGGAGTTTCCTTCCCAACATTCCTTCTCTGTGAATTTTTGGGTGGGATGTGGAGGCAGAATCCAATTGCTCCATTTGTGCAGGTTTAGAATGTTTGGTTTTCCCTCGGTGCTATTCCTCTTTCTTTCTCCCAGGCATAATGACTCCTGTCTGGATTGTCTCTCTCTCAGCAGGGGAAGTGGAACCAGAGTGGTCCTTTGAGAAGAGCTGAAGGGAATTTTTCCCAGTGCTGTGAACAGGGAGAAGCCTGGGGAAATTGGCAGAGTTCAGAGAAGCTTCTGGGAAACCATGCAAGGGAGCAAATGGATGAATCTGTTATATATGGGGAAGGACACAGGAATCCTACAGCCCAGCAGACAACTCCCAAGGAAGACAAATGCTGTCAGTGCCTTGGTTTTGGGAAAGGATTCATTCTAGACCACAACTTGTTATGCTTCAGGCAATAAATACTGGAGAGAAATCACTTCGATGCTTGGCCTGTGGGGAAAGCTTCAGTGACTACTCAGATCTTTATAACGATGAGAGAAGTCACACGGTAAAGAAACCCTATCAATGCCTTGAGGGCAGGAGCTGGTTGAATTGGAAGTCAGCACTGACTACACATCAGGTAACCCACACAGGAGAGAGACCCCATAAGTGCTTAGACTGTGGGAAAAGTTTCATACGGAGGTCACACCTTCTTATACATCAGAGAATACACACTGGAGAGAGACTGCATAAGTGTTTAGACTGTGGGAAAAGTTTCACACACAACTCAAATCTTATAACACATCAGAGGATCCATACAGGAGAGAGATCCCATGAGTGCTCAGATTGTGGAAAAAGTTTCATACAGAGGTCAGACCTTGTTAGACATCAGGCAATCCACACAGGAGAGAGATCCCATAATTGCTTAATCTGTGGGAAAAAATTCCTGAGGAGGTCAAATCTTGTTAAACATCAGGCAATCCACAAAGGAGTGAGACAGCATATGTGCTTGATCTGTGGGAAAAGTTTCATACAGAGGTCAGCCCTTGTTTCACATCAGAGAATCCACAGTGGAGAGAGACCCCATAAGTGCTTAGACTGTGGGAAAAGTTTCATATGGAGATCAGCCCTGGTTACACATCAGAAAATACACACAGAAGAGAGACCCCATAAGTGCTTAGACTGTGGGGAAAGCTTCAGTAACTGCTCAGATCTAAAAAACCATGGGAGAAGCCACTCAGAAAAGAAATCTTATCAATACCTTGAGGGCAGGAACTGTTTGAATTGGAAGTCAGCCCTGACTACACATCAGATAAGCCACACAGGAGAGAGACCCCATAAGTGTTTGGACTGTGGGAAAAGTTTCACATACAACTCAAATCTTATAACACATCAGAGGATCCATACAGGAGAGAGACCCCATGAGTGCCCAGGTTGTGGGAAAAGTTTCATACAATGGTCAGAGCTTGTTAGACATCAGGCAATCCACACGGGAGAGAGATCCCATAAATGCTTGGACTGTGGGAAAAGTTTCACATGGAGATCAAGCTTGGTTACACATCAGAGAATCCACACAGGGAGAAACCCCATAACTGCTTAGCCTGTGGAAAGAGTTTTATACGGAGGTCAAACATTGTTAAATATCCGGGAGTCCACACTGGAGAGCAACCCCATAAGTGCTTTGACTGTGGGAAACATTTAATAAACTGATCAGTCCTTGTTTTACATGAGAAAATCTACACAAGAGCAAAACTCCATAAGTACTTGGACTGTGGCAAAAGTTGCACACTGAGATCACACCTCATTAAATACTAGAGAATTCACACACAATCTTAACTTCTGTGACACCTTTGTGCACCTCTAGAAATAGAACTAGCAGAGTCTTGTTTGAGGGAGAAGAGAATATGCCACGTTTACTGTGAACATAGAGAATTCTTAATAGGAATAAAAGATAAGTAATTCAGTTTCTATTCCTAGCTAAGATTGTTCTCTCTCTCTCTCTCTCTCTCTCTCACACACACACACACACACACACACACACACACACACACACACACACACACACACACACACACACAGAGTTCTACAGATGGAATATAATTACCAGCCTCAGTTGCTCGTCCTAGTCCACTGGCCAGGAGGTCCAGTCATGAGGAGGGGACCCGGGTCCTGTCTGTACGCACCGATACTCCTGAAGGATGATCGTAGAACTGGAAGAAGAACCCAACCCTATGGTTTTGTACCCATCTTTTTATATGTTTCTATCCATAGGTCCTGTCTCACTGCCCCTGGACACTGTATGACCATGAGTGATCACTTAATGGCAAATGTGACTTTGATCTTTTTCTTCCTGGGGCTTTTGTTTTTCTTTCTCTTGGGTGGGTTCTTTTGCAAGTTTCACCTATCTTGTTCTTCAGCCATCAGGGTGGTGCTGGCTGCTGGTCTTTGAGATGAGCTGGCATCAGGGACTCATCCCATCCCACACCCTCACATACATTCACACTTTTAAGGTAAACACACACCCCTAACATTAAACAGAGTTTCGGTTACAATACGGAGTTGCTTTAGTTAGAATGTTAGACATCAGGCAATCCACACAAGACAGAGACCCCATAAGTGCTTAATCTGTGGGAGAAGTTTCATATGGAGGTCAGACCTTGCTAAACATCAGATAATCCACACAGGAGAGAAATCCCATAAATGTTTGGACTGTGGGGAAAGTTTTGCACAAAGATCAAATTTTATGGCACATCAAGCAATCCACTGTTCATACTGTTAGACTGTTCATACAGAGGTCTCACCTTGTTAAACATCAAGCAATCCATACCATAGAGAGACCATAAGACCATAAGACCCTCGGAAAGGTTTCAGAAACAGATCAGCCCTACTGAAGATCAGGCAATCCACAAAAGAGAGAGACCCCCACTAAGTGCTTAGATTATGGATACTTTCAAATCTGGGGGGGAGGTGGGGAAGGCTTTGTTTGTGCTCTTTGTTCACGTTTTCTCTTGAGCCAGAGAGGGACCAGACAGAAAAAAACCCCAAACATCTCTTAAAACCTGCCTATGGAAATAATCATCCAGAATTACAAAAATAGTAAGTAAAGCCGGACAAGGCTTTACACTGCTGACGTCCCTCTGTCCCTCGTCCACCCCCCTCCCTCTTCCACCCACCCTCACCATCCCCACCCCATTCCCAGCCCTCTCAGGAACCCGCCTTGTGCCTGCAAGAGGCTCCTGTGCTGGAGGGATCCCTCACCGTCAGGGAGGGGTTTTCTCCTTCCCTCCAGCCCATGTGCCCAGACGAGCTGCATACAGGACCAGAGCCCAGTGATGGACTGGATCCAGCTTTAACAAATGCCCTTAATTTAGGGTCTAGATTTTGGGTGCCAACCTTTAGGTACCTGGGGCCTGGTTCTCAGAGCGGTTGGGCACCTGTAGCGCCACTGACTCCGCCTGCAGCTGTGGAGGCTACATGACTCTGGCGCACATGCCCTGCAGGTCTCTAGCTGGGAGATTTCAAAGGCTGCCTGGTGGGACTAACGGAACCGCTTTGGTTGGTCCTTGCCCATGTACACAACAGAACAGGTCAGACTGGTACCAGTCAGCTCCAGCCTGGGGTTAGTTTGGCTACAATCCAGTCTTGGCATGGACCTGAGCTGCCTAGAGCTCTGTTGTGTGCGGACTCAAGATGCTCAGGGTCCCACACAGCGTTCAGCCCAGTGATCTCCTCTAGTGCAGGCCGGCAGCAGCTGAGTTTAACCCCTCGTGGAGCAGCACAGGAGTTCAGAATCCCAGTGAGAAACATCATCTCCCTGCTGGGCCTGGGACCTTTACCAAGGCATCTCTCCCTCCTAACGGACACACTTCTTCAGGGTGGTTGATGTTGAGGTGGCAGCATGGTGTAATGCTTGGCACAGTGGAGTGGGTCTGGGGAGTTTTGGGTTCCAGTCCCATCTGTTCTGAGCAAGTAACTGTGACTCAGTTCCTCCCCTCCCCCCAGTTAGACTGTAACCTGCTCAGGGCAGGGATTGCCCCTGGCTGGGTTTTGTGCAATGCTCAGATCTCATGTGTGGTCTGTAAAGGATGTTGTGAGGCAAATAGAACTGAGGTTTCTCTGTTGCACAGTTTCTCTGCACTGAGGGCAGGAGGCGGCTGTATCAGATCCCTCCCAGCACTGGCTGATGCAGGCTCTGCAGAAATTGTGCCCACACTCCAGAGTGACAGGTTCTGTGAAATACTCCAGACAGACGGGACATGTCGCTTCCTCCTGGAGACTTTCCACAGGGTTCTCTGCAGCCATTGCTCCCTCTGGGCATGAATATGCCCCATCACCTGCAGCAGCAGTTGGAGGTTTCCCTCCCTGGAAGTGACTCAGGCTGTTTCCAGAGCAGGAACCAGCCCATTGGGTACCTTAGAGGCCTGGAGGCTTTGGTGAAGAATGGCTCTGCTCCTGCAACCAGCCCCCTGTGCTAGTGTGAAGGGTCAGTTTCACAAACTCTGAACATCCCGTTAGTGTCAAAGGGACCCAAGTGGGTAAAGTTACTTTTATGCCAAAGTCTTTGCAGGCTCTGGGTCTAGGTTACGACAAAAGGCAGTAAATGAATGAGACAAACCAACTGGAGTCTGAAGGGTGGGAGGAGATGAGGAGGGAAAAGTAAATCTCTTACAGATTGTGTGTCCTGGGATAGTTGTGAGGCTGCAAGGCTGCTGGCTCCATTGCTGAGAGATGCCTGATTGAGAGGGGAAATAGGTTTCAGACCTTTTTATATTACATACCTGAGTGTGTCTCTGGGCTTCTCTGTCTGTTTCTCTGTCATAATTATAAAACAGTTTCAGAGTGGGGATGCTCTTATGAATATGAAAGTCTGAAATCTCACCTCTCTTCTCCTTTCTCCCCCAAGACACTCTGCCGTCTGAATTGAAGAGAAAAAGGGAAGAATCATTTGGAGCACACAGACAAGGTGAGTCTGCAGGTGAAGATTGCCTTTAAATTATGAGAAAATTCCAGAGAAAATGTCTTCATGAGATTGTAGCTAAAGTTACCAACCAAACTGACAGTGACCATGACACATATAGCCCTAAAAATAACACATTAAACAGTAAGGAGATCCAGGGGCCCATGTCCCGTCCCCCACCCACCCACGCACTTTTAAAGGTGGGATGACCAGGACACTTTTCAGCATGGGCATAGTTTGGGGGAAGAGGGCCACGTTGCCCCCCACACACACACACACTGCATGGGCATAGTTTGGGGGAAGAGGGCCACGTTGCCCCCCCCACACACACACACTGCAAGCCTTGGCAGGGGTGGAGCATGGCAGGCAGTGTCTGTACTTTGGGCAGGGCAGCTGATAGTGCAGCCCCTGCCCGTGGCACCAAACTCTCTCTAGTGCTGGCCTCTCTCAGTGGCCCCACCCCTGCTCCTCTTTCCTTGAGGCCCTGGCCAGGCCAGAAGCCAGAACCTGGACACCATCCAGGGACTGCACTGGGGAGCCCTGGATCCTCCACCTGCAGAGGGTGGTGCACCCTGGGGAGCGGGGACATGGGCCAGGGGCTGCTCTCAGAGCCCCCAGGACCCATTTCCAGGGCAGGTGGAGTGTCAGGGGCTCTCCATAGTGGGCAAGTCTCCCAGCCTGGCCAGGGGGCAGGGCCTCAGTCAGGGCCACGGAGGGGGTGGGGACACAAAAACAGTCCTGACGCCACCCTTAGTGCTGAGTTCATGCCCATTCTGATGAACAGAAACACTCTTAACTGAGTTGCCCCCGAACAGAGCTCTCTGCCACATCCCTCTGCTTCACCCCGGTGCAGGAGGTCTCCCCATTGCTCTTCTCCAACATCCTGCCTTTCCTCTGGGCAGGGCTGGGCTCTCCCATTGGAGCTGCTCCCTGCTTCCTGGATTGGGGAGATGCTCTCCCTGTGATGCTGGCAGCTCCCCCACCCAATGCCACCTCCTACTCTCTGGTCTTAAGTGGCTGTTCCCCATTGCTGCACCTTCCTCTCTGTTCCCTGGCCTGGGAGCAGAGGCTGCATTAGGGGAAGGAGCTTCCCTCTGGGGTTTAAAGCTGGTACCTGCCACTTCTGCTCCCTCAGTAAAAGCTTCTGACGCCTTCCTGGCTGTGTCTGTGCTGCTGGGAATGGGGCAGCCCCAGCAGAGGGAGCAGGGAGCTGAAGCCTCCGTGATAAATGAGAAACTAATGAAGTGGGACCCGTTACAAAGACTGCAGAGCTGCAGTGATGTCTCTGCTCAGTCTCAGGTGCCAGGACAGAGGCAGCTCCCTGGGATTCAGGCCTGTCCCAGCCAGAACAGGGCTGCTGGGGAGTGTGAGAAATGGCCCCAGACTCCCCCAGGGCCGAGCTCTGCCCCTAACACTCTGATTCTCTCTCCAGCGAATGTGACTCTGGATCCAGACACAGCTCATCCTGAGCTCGTCCTTTCTGAGGATCGGAAAAGTGTGAGACGGGGAGACACACGGCAGCGTGTACCCAACAACCCTGAGAGATTTGACACTGCACCGTGTGTGCTGGGCTGTGAGGGATTCACCTCGGGGAGACATTGCTGGGAGGTGGAGGTGGGGGGTGGGGGAAGCTGGGCTGTGGGGGTGGCCAGAGAGTCTGTGGGGAGGAAGGGACGGATCAGCCATAGCCCTAAAGGGGGGATCTGGGCTGTGGAGCGGGACTGTCTGAGTCAGTTCTGGGCTCTCACCTCCCCTGTGACCCCCCTGCCCCTGAGCTGGGCCCCCAGCAGGATCCGGGTTTGTCTGGACTGTGACCGGGGGCAGGTGACATTTATCGATACTGGTGACAAGGCCCCGATCTTCACTTTCCCGCCGGGCTCCATCCCTGAGGAGAGAATCCAACCCTGGCTCCGGGTGGGGACATGGGGATCCCGGTTCAGACTGTGTCCCTGAGTGTGACGTTTTTGATATAAATTGGGACCATATAGAACATGGGTTGCAACCAAGGTCCTGTAGTGGCACCAAATCTTAGGTAAAGGGGGTCATATAAGGTGTCTAAGACCAGGTTATGGGTTGCTGGTTATGATAATGCTGTCTGTGTGCATGTATCATTTTTAGTTGAAGTTATGTATATTGGCTCTATACTGTCTGTATTTCAAGTTGGTAATGTGCTTCTGGGTGATATCCCAGACAAGTTGGTGTTAGCTCTGCCTAGCCCGCTTCATGGTCCATTAAGGACCATCAGCTACACAACTGACCCATGGAGAGAAGGCAAACACACCTTGTGACTCAGCAAAGTATGCAGGGACTGGCCCATGTGACTCCAGACTCCATTTTGCTATAATTTTCCACAGTAAGGACAAAGAGGTTCTTACACCTGGAAAAGCCTATATAAGGCTGATGCATCGTCTCCATCTTGTCTTCAACCCTGCTTCTTACCTCTGGAGGGACTTTGCTACAAGCTGAAGCTCTGCACAAAGGACTGAGGACCCATCCCAGTGGGGGATGTACTCCAGAGACTTGATTTGAACCTGCAGTTTATTCCATCACTGCTGCAAGCCTGAACTAAGAACTTTGCCATTACTGTATGTAATTGATTCCATTTAACCAATTCTAGCTCTCATCTCTACCTTTTTCCCTTTGTAAATAAACCTTTAGATTTTAGATTCTAAAGGATTGGCAACAGCGTGATTTGTGGGTAAGATCTGATGTGTATATTGACCTGGATCTGGGGCTTGATTCTTTGGGATCGAGAGAACCTTTTACTTTTATTGGGGTGTTGGTTTTCATAACCATTCCTCCCCAGGACGAGTGCACTGGTGGTGATACTGGGAGACTGGAGTGTCTAAGGAAATTGCTTGTGTGACTTGTGGTTAGCCAGTGGGGTGAAACCAAAGTCCCTTTTGTCTGGCTGGTTTGGTTTGCCTTAGAGGTGGAAAAACCCCAGCCTAGGGCTGTGACTGCCCTGTTTGAGCAATTGGTCCTGATTTGGCACTCTCAGTTGGGTCCCGCCAGAACCGCATCCTCACACTGAGACACACAGTTGAGGGGGGAACCGGAACTCAACCTCTCTTGCCTCGCACACCCCAGTCTCTATGACCCTGCAGGACTCCCATCTACCCAGCCTCTGGCTCCTCATCTCTATGGCTCCTGGAAGCACCTCCCCCGCCCTCTCTGCAGTCCCAGGGATGGGAGGGGGAAGAACCCCTGAAGCTGCAGGAGGGGCCCTGAGGGGCAGAGGTGGGGGCTTGGTGGGGGGAACTAACAGCCGGTCTGGGGACAGGCAAAGGTGGGGGTGGCAGGGACACAGCATGAATCAATCAGGGTTTGGGAGTTGGGGAGAAGCAGCAGCAGCCGGGAGCATTTTGTACAGATCTGTGTCCTTAGATCTCACTGGGGGCTCCCAGCCCGGGATCAGCACGAGGGGAAAGGATAAGATCAGGGAAGGAAGAGGGCAGCCAAGGGGGATGATCTGTGATGGAGGAGAGAGACAGGGAAATAAACAGGGAAGGAAATTGAGGCTAGAACAATGATGAATAGAAAAGGACAGTATGGAAGATAAGGGAACGTGAGCAAAACGGGGATATTTATTAGATGTTACTGAAAGAGAGACTGTAACTCATTAATTCCCTATATTAATTCCTGGCCATTGGTGCTATCTTAGTGCCATAAAGAAAACTGTTCTCAGTAGCTGGGGATCTCCTGGCCATGCTGTGGTTATTAAAGCTCCTTCTTAGCTCCTTTTACTTTGCCAGCTACTTACTGTAAATAAAACATTACAAACAATTCTTCTTCTTAGTTCCACTTTACTGTCCCAGCTGCAAGGAATATTGAGCCTCTGGGAAGAGAGTTTGGATTTTACTGTGTGATGTGTCACTCTCCAGCCTGTGCTCTGCCTCTGTCCTGTGCACACCCATGTCAATCAGGAATTGCTCAGCTGTGCTCTGCGGAGAGGTGACTGGTTGCATAGGGTGCAATCCATGCAGGTACTCGGGTGCTGCAATGCTGAGTGTCACAGTGAGTAATTCTTAGGGAGTGAGAAAATCACAGGAACAGCAGCACTGTGACCCTCAGAGCTGAGTCAGGGGCCTAAACTCCCTAGACAATGCCAGGGCTACACAGGCACCTTATAATGTGATTCACAAAAGCCAACTCAGTAGGCGGGGAGCCATGTAAGCTAGCCAATGGGAGATGCTGACAAGGGAGGAAGGGGTGTCCTAAGTCACACCCCTCTCACGGATAGGTGCCTATATCTGGGCTGCAGAGAGTGTCTGTCTCTGCTTAGCAACCCACAAACAGGAACCCACCACCTGATGTCCGGGGCCTCCAGTCACAGCAGCTGCCAGTGCCTGGTAGTGGTGGTGGCGGCTGGGAGCCCCAGGCCCTTTGAAATCGCCCCAGGAGGCTGCAGGGCTCCTAGTCGCATGCGCTGGATGGGCGCAGTAGCACATTAGGGGAAGGTGAAGCCCTGGACCCCGGCAGGAGCCATGCTGGATAGGGAGAGAGGAAAAGCCCTGAACCCCGGCAGGAGCTGCACTGGCCAGGGGTGGGGAGAAGAAGCCCCGGACCGTGGTAGCTGGGTGAGGGGTTGGGCAGGGTGGGTAGGAGGAGCCCTGGACTCCGTCAGGAACCACACAGGGTGGAGTGGGGGGCAAGAAGATGTGGGGCTGAAGCCCCCTCTGTTCAGAGATGGCCTGAGTCCCTCTCTCTCCCATGCCCTCTGTGCGGAGCTGGCTCTAACTGTCAGGCTGTGGAGAAATTCAGCCCAAATCTACTCACCTTGGTATCTCCATTTCCCCCCCTCACCACAAAGCCATGAAGGGATTCAGCCTAGGAGGCAGGGTCAGCATTAGCCGCATTTGGCAGATGGGATCTAAGGTACACAGAGGTGAAGTGACTTTCCCAAGGCTAAGCAGAGAGTCAGTGGCAGAGCAGAGAACCAACCCCAGCACACCTGTGCCCCAGGCCTGTGTCTTAACCACTGGGCCACCCTTCCTACTTGAGAAGGAGGAACCTCCTCTGCTGTTTTGAGTGGGTGGGTGGGAGCGGGCACTAGACAGAGCCACCAGGAGGTGGGGAGCAGAGAGACATGAGAAAATGGACATGGGTGGGAAGCAAGAAGGGGAAACATCAGGAAGGGGAGCAAGGACTTAGAGAAGAAACAAGAGTGAGGGAAAGGGGCAGGGAGAGCGATAGGAAAGGAGAGGGGGAAAACTCCCCACTGCTTGTGTCTCCCATCCACCTTCTTCCCACAGCCATCAGTGGCCCTCAGCTCCCAAACAGGCCCTAAGCAGGGGTGAAGCACAGAGACTGGGGTGTTACTGAAGACAGCTTGTAGCTGAGTGTAATGATTTTAATACACTGTAATTCATGATAATGTAATGCTGTAGTTCATTGCTATTTTAATAATGACATTGCTGTGATACCGGTGATAGACACACATTCAATAACTAGAGTATGAAAGAAGTGTATAAATATGCTGAAAATTGTCAGTTCTGGGGACAGACTGAGCGCCCCCCCCCAGACACACACACACCTCACCCTTAAGGCAGGAGGGGCAGAAAAGAGTGAGCAGTGGGTAGGAGGAGGCTGTCAGGGGAGGGGACTTGAGGGGAGGGGGCAGAGCAGGGGCAGGAAGTGGTGGAGTGGGGTGAAGTGGGGGCTTGGCCTTGGGGTAGGAGGAGGAGCCGGGATGGGGCACCCACCGGCACAACCAAAAGTCAGCACCTATGGCGCGCGGGGTGGTACTAGTGGCAGGAGCGAAGGCAGGCGGGTGGGCATGTGGAAGCCCTGGCCGTGCCGGAAGAGCCCCCAGCAGCGCAGTTGAGTGGGGGCCCTGAGTGCAGTCTAGCGCAGGCGCAGCACCGCCCAAATGTCAGGCAGACGGAGTCCACTTGGGCACAGCTTGTGCATGCGGGCACCAGTGGGGGCCCATTATCTGTTCTGCCCTGGGGCCCTGAATTGCTGTTGGGCCTGGGGGGACTCTGCTCATGTCCTGCTTGGGGCCAACAGCCCAGCTCCCTGTGCGTTCCCATAGCTTGTCCTCGGTGTCCGTTTCCCTTTCTGTTCACTGTGCTGGTTTAGATCAACGATGACACTCATTTAGGGGATTCCCTTGGGTAACAGAGAGATTTATGGTCTGAATTCTCACTGGCACAGCACTGCCAACCCCAGGCATTTAAAAATCTTAAATCAGGCCAGCCCCCCAAAATCATGAGATTTAATAATAATAAATAGTAACTATTAGTATTATTTTATTTGCCTCTTGGTTTCTCAGAGCTTTAGACTGCACTCAGGGCCCCCACATGGGGTGTATGTGTGGAGAGGCCCGGAGACCCTGGGGGCCCAGCCCAGGCTGCAACCCCCATTACCATGTGTGGGAGGGGGCCTGAGTTACTAGTTTGTACTGGGCCTGAAAAAATTATGCTTGAGCCCTGACTGCACTGGGGTGAAATTGTTATGTTTTTTTTCTGCAACAAAGAGAGCTAGATACTTCCTTTGCTTAGAAAACAAAAGCTGAGAGTCTCACCTCCTCACATGCTTCCAGGAGCTGGGGCTTCATCAAACACACCAAATATTGTAAAACTCATGATAAAATCATGAATTTGGTGATGCTGCAGCTCCTTTCCACTGAGCCAAAGCAGCGTTAGTGTAAACGAGAATCGTGTCTTGAAAACACTGATTCCAACTTAACCCAGCTTTTAGCTCTGAGAGTTTATTATCACCAGGCTTGGAAGAATTAGCTTTTATTCATAAATGTTGGCAAACGTTGCTTTTGCTATCTACACACAGATCAATGAATAAAATATTTCAATTGATAATAAATGATAATTGGAGATACGCAAAGTAAGAACAAGGCTGCTTGAGAACTTATTTGTGTTTGATTGAAGGACAGTGACTCTGGCCTGGTCCACACTAGGACTTTAATTCGAATTTAGCAGCGTTAATTCGAATTAACCGTGCACCTGTCCACACCAGGAAGCCATTTAATTCGACATAGAGAGCTCTTTAGTTCGAATTCTGTACTCCTCCCCGACGAGGGGAGTAGCGCTAAATTCGACAATGCTATGTCGAATTAGGCTATGTGTGGACGGAAATCGACCTTAGTAGCTCCGGGAACTATCCCACAGTGCACCACTCTGTTGACGCTCTGGACAGCAGTCCGAGCTTGGATGCTCTGACCAGCCACACAGGAAATGCCCCGGGAGGGAGAACCTCTCTCAGTACCAGCGCTCACACAGCGAACGGGAGGAGAGGTGGCGTGAGAAAGACAAGCAGGCGACTCAAACGCTGCTTGGACTAATGAGGGAGCAAACGGACATGCTCCGGCACCTTGTGCATGTTCTACAGGACCGCAGGCAGGAGGACAGAGCCCCCCCCTGCAGTGTATCTGCAACCGCCCTCCCCCGCCACAAAGTCCCATACCCCCCTCACCCAAAATAACCAGAAGGAGGGGCACCAGGGGCCGTGAAAACTGTCACTGCATCCCAGCAGAGTGCTCAAGTACCCAAAAACTCTCATACCCTAAATTTTGAGAAGTCCTTCCCTTCCAGACTCACCCAAGCCCCAATCCCAGTTTCATCCCCTAACTGTCTAGTTAATTATTAAAAATACTTTGCTGTTAATTACTGTTTCCGTCATGTTTTTTTCACAGAAGACTGTGTTTGAAGCGGGGGGGCGGGGGAAGGGGGTTGGTAATTGCATAGGACGGTCACCTTTACCAGGGTACAGACACGGGGGCAGGATCAGCAGCAGGTCACACACACAGTGCAGTCAGTAGGCACCCTGGTCGGTATGGGAGGTAGTTTCCAGGTTCTGTGTGGGTGGGGGGGGGGGGACGTGACTTTGTAGCGGGGGAGGGCGATTACAGATCTTATGCAGCGGTTCTTGTCCTGGACCGCAGAGTCACGCAGCAGAGGAATCTGTATCCGTCCTCCTCCACCACAAGGTCACATAGCCCCCGCACACAGAATCCCAAAAAGGAGGGATGGCAGGCTCCGTTGAAACAACCAGTCTGGCACTGCAGACTGCTCTAGGAGCAGGAGCCTATCATTCCTCGAGTTTAGAGGCGGTCTTTACATCACTGCACACCCTACGCAGCACAGTCTGCGTCCCAGTTTCAACCCTTTAACGCAAAGTCATTAATAAAGAAACCTTTGTTAAGTAACAATGGAACATGTATTTTATTTTTACACGTGTGTTGGAAGTGGGGAAAACGGGGTATGTAACTGCAGAGGATAGTCAACAGTAACTGGGTAAAGAAACAGGGGCAGGTTCAGCTTCTCTGTAAAGAAACTGAACAGTCACAAGTCACGCTGCTCGCTGGTACTTGAAGAGTTCCTTGTCGCTGTCCAAGGCGCCTGTATAGGGCTTCATGATCCAGGGCATTAGCGGGTAGGCTGGGTCCCCGAGGATCACTATAGGCATCTGCACATCCCCAATAGTTATTTTGTGGTCCGGGAAGAAACTACCTTCCTGAAGGTGTCTAAACAGACCACAGTTCCTGAAAACACGCGCGTCATGAACCTTGCCTGGCCACCCGACGTTGACGTTGGTAAAACGTCCCCTATGGTCCACCAGTGCTTGCAGCACCATTGAAAAGTAGCCCGATTTCTCAGCAGCTGACTGTGGAAGAGGTGGACGATAAGGTGCGAGGAGGTGAAAACGGCCATAACTGCAGCGGGCTCCATGCTCGCAGTGCTGTCACTGACCAGAAAAGTGCACGAACAGATTGCCGCAGGCGCTTTCAGGGAGGGAGGGAGGGCGTGATTGACGGTTCAATGATGACAGTTACCCAAAACCACCCTCGACACATTTTTTCCCCCAGCAGGCATTGGGGGCTCTACCCAGCATTCCAATGGGCAGCGGGGACTGCGGGAACTGTGGGATAGCTTCCCACAGTGCACCGCTTCCAAAGTCGACGCTGGCCCCGTTAGTGTGGACTCACAAAGTCGAATTAGTGTCCTTAGTGTGGATACACAAATTCGAATTCGTAAGGTCGATTCCACAAATTCGACTTAAGTTGAATCGAACTACTCTTGTAGTGTAGACATACCCTCTGACTCTGCATCTTTTGACAGGTGATGTGACCATCTGTGTTTTCATGGTTATAAAGCTTCAGCTTTTTTAATCTACTGACATTAAATCATTGCGGTCTGACTCGCTATTGACGTATCCCCCCATAAGTTCCCACAACTGTGAAAACTGAAATTGAGAACAATTGGAAGGAAATGCTAAACCCAGAGTTTTGTGCAATTGTGAACATTTAACTCAATAAAATCAGGAAAAAATGCTTAAAACTGGCAGACATATAATTAATATATCAATAAATACTGGGTCTCTCTTCTCAGACACACAGACTCTGCTCCTTCAAGGGCATCACCTAGGGTGACCAGACAGCGAGTGTTGAAAAATCAGGATGGGGGTGGGGGATAATAGGATCCTACATAAGAAAAACGCCCAAAAATCAGGACTGTCCCTATAAAATGGGACATCTGGTCACCCTAGCATCACCATAGGGGGATGCCCCCCAGCCACAGGGCCCTGGGGCACATGTCACACAAACACCTGCACAGGGCCGCCCAGAGAATTCAGGGGGCCTGGGGCAAAGAAATTTTGGGGGCCCCTTTTATAAAAAAAATTGCAATACTATATTCTCCTGGGGGCCCTTGTGGGGCCCACGGCAAATTGCCCCACTTGCTCCCCTCCACAGGCGGCCCTGGGAAAAATAAACCTTCTGCATTTCGGCACAAACCCAGTTTTGAGAAAACTTCTTTACAAGGTATCACCGGTTCTCAGCATCAGCTAGTGCTAAAAGGCATAAAGCTCATTAAAAGGGTTGGACAAATATTTTCCATCAGAACTTTTTCTGGATCGAAAACTAGGGGTTTTTAAAAAGCAGAAAAAAATCACGGACAATGTCTGCTTTCCTTCAAAATTTGTTGTGGTTTTTTTAATTGAAAAGCTGAAATTAGTCTGCCAAAACCTGAATATGGTTTGAGGTTTCAGAAGTGTGTGGCCAAATATTTGCTGCTTGCTGTATTTGATTGTTTAAAGAAACAATAAAAAAATTCTGCTTAAAAAAAAAATCCAAAACTTTTGAACCACCTCAGCTTGTAACCAAACACCTGAGCCCATCCAGGCAGAGATTTTTCCAGGTTTCTGATATTCTGCTGGCTTCCTTGACTCATATCAGTCTCCATAACTTTGGGTTCATTTAGGTTAGAACATAAGAACAGCCATACTGGGTCAAACCAAAGGCCATCCTGCCCAGTATCCTGTCTACTGACAATGGCCAATGCCAAGTGCCCCAGAGGAAGTGAACCTATCAGGTAATGGTCAAGTGATCTCGCTCCTGCCATCCATCTCCACTCTCTGAGAAACAGAGGCTAGGGACACCATTCCTCACCCATCCTGGCTAATAGCCATTAATGGACTTAATCTCCATGCATGTATCTGTTTCCTAGAGACTGGCTCCATGTGGTCCCTCACAAACTGGAGACGGTTACTGTGGGTTCTTCTTTACTATAGCTCATGTACATACTCCACAAACTGAGCATTTGAGCTTGTTCCAGAATCTGGGATGAGCCTATGTTGTCAAAACTGGAATGCTCAAAATAGCACATGCATGTGAATGGACACACGGTGCTAAAATTAAATTAATCCAGGGGTTCTCAAACTGGAGGTCAGGATCCCTCAGGAGGTCACGAGGTTATTACTGGGAGTCGTGAGCTGTCAGCCTCCACCTCAAACCCTGCTTTGCCTCCAGCATTTATAATAGTGTTAAATATATAAAAAAGTGTTTTCAATTTATAAAGGGGGGGGGTCACATCAGAGGTTTGCTATGTGAAAGGGTCACCAGGACAAAAGTTTGAGAACCACTGAATTAACCCCTCTGAAGCCTCAGGGAATGCAGGGGAGTGTGGGGGGTCTCCCTTGGTAGGGTTGGGAAGGATATTGCTCTTCTCATGTGATCCTTCCCCCCAGTGACTAATTTTAAATGAAGCTACCCTCCCCTGACATGAATCTCCCTATGACATGGAAATTACATATACACTATAATTTGGCATTTGAGAAGTGAAAGGGATGGTAGCTGTAGACGGGTTGGACTCACCCCTGCGGCGCCTCCTGCTGGTGACTCTGGGAATTAGCTCTGTCCAGCACTGGAGCGCCCTCTGCAGGCTGGTGTTCCGCCTGTCCTCAGGCCCCTGTGTCCCTCCCTGGACCCGGTGCCCTTTTACATGGGGGTGCTGCCCCCTGGCAGTAACCCCTTTTCTCTTAGGGTCTCCCCTCCTTGAGGAACCCCCACCCTCTATCCCCACCTTGCCTCAGTGTATGGCTGCTGCCAGTCACTGTCTAGCCCCACATCCTGGGGCAGACTGCAGTATCAGCCTACTCGTCACTGGCAAGGAGAGTTTGGACCTGCTGCCTTGGCCTACCCCTGGGCTGCCCTCTGCAACTCCCAGTACCTGTTAGCCCTTCGCTAGGCCGCAGCCTGGGGCTTTCCAGGCTGGAGCTCCCCCAGCTCCTCAGCTTTTCCCCAGCCCTGCTTCACTCAGGTATCCAGTCTCAAGCTCCCTGCAGCCAGGCCCTTCTCTCTCTGAAGGCAGAGAGAGACAGTCTGTGCTTCTGGCATCCCTGGCCGCCTTATAAGGCCCTGTGGCTCAGTTTGGGGCATGGCCCCAGCTGCAGCCACTTCCCCAATCAGCCCAACCTAAAGGCTGCTTTCTCCAGCCTCGGCCCCTTCCCAGGGCTGTTTTTAAACCCCTTCAGACCAAGAGCAGGGGTCCCCCTGCTACCGGGACCGCTCTGTCTGCTAGGGCTGCCCTGCTGGCTGGAGCGCTCCCCCTTCTCTGGCTGCCTTGCTGGCTGGAACTCCTTCTCCCTTCCTGGGCTGTTGTTGCTGGCTGGAGGGCTCCTTCCTGGACTGCTGCTGCTGCCACTACTGCTGAGTGAGTGAGTGAGTGAGAGGTGAGGGGGGGCTGCTGGCCTCCCCCACTCCCCCCCCCTCTGGAGGGAGAAGCTGGGACCCCACCACCACCACTCCAGCTACCACCTGTGGGGGGTCCTTCCTGCCTGGCCACCAGGGCTGCTGGAGGAGGAGTTGCTGCTGCTGCTGGAGCTGTGTTTGTCCTGGGGAGCTGCTGGAGTCTGGAGGAGAAAGAGGAGGACTGAGAAGACCACCGGCTGCTGGGGAGCGCACAGGACTCTGGAGACCACTGTGGAGGGGGCCTTCAAAGACTGAGTAACTCTCTAACTGTGCTCTAGTGGTGGGGGTTTAGACTGTGTTTGTGGGGACACAGGGGGTGTGGCGTGGAGCCCGCCCCCTGGTCCATCTGTGTCCCCCCCCTCCAACCCCCACCACCCCCGCTGCCACCTCCACCACCCCTGCAAGCCCCTTACCATCTGCCTCTGCTCCTGCCTCTGGGACTCAGCTGCTCGCCTGGCCTGCCACGCCCTATTGCCACCGTTTGGGCCTCTAGCAGCAGCCAGCTAGCCATTGACTGTGCACAAGTGCTCGTGGGTGCACGCACCCCCCCCTTCCCCGGACTGACCCCTTCCCCTCTGCAATGGGCCCCCTAGCTTTGCCCCTTGTTGCCTGCCCCGTTCGCCCCTTGTAGCCTTTGCCCCCCTCCCTGCGCCCAGCTTCAGTTTGTTTGCCAGCCCCGCCCATCTCCCTTTGCAGCTTTGTTTGTCCTGCCCCAGCCCTGAAGCCAGCCCCTTGGTCCCTCTGCCCCACTCCCAGCCTGGTTGCTCCCCTCCCTCCGCGGCCCCTCACCCTGCTTAGCCCCTCCCCTCGAGCACCCATAGCCCCATCAGTGCGCTTGTGCCTCTCCCCTGTTTAAGTTGCCCCTCTTGCTCTGCACCCCCCATTGCTCTTGTTTCCCCTCCCCTCCCCTAGTGCAGCTAGAGGAGCCGGATTTCGATCCTGTGTCGGTACCTGACCCCCCCCAAGTCCTTGGTAGTCCCCATATCTGCCCCCCCCCCCGTTTTGGCACCCTCCTCCCTGTCCACAGCCTAGCAGGGAGGAGTGGGTGACCTGTTCTTCCCCCCACCCCCTTTCTCCGGTGTTTTCCCTCCCTCCCCACTCAGCATGGAGGGAGACGCGGCGGGTGGGATTCCCGGGATGCCGTCTGTCCCCCCTCCCCCGCCTGCTCCCCCCAAACGCCTCCCGGTCTCGACCTCACCCGCCGCTGCCGGACCACCTGCCCCCGCTCCCGCTGAGGCGCTGGCAGCGGCGACCGACGGGGTTCCCTCTGCTGCTGCCACGTCCCTCGCCCCTTCCACCTCTGGGGGAGCCCCCCGGCCGGCGGAAAGGGCCAGGGCAAAAAGAAGGGAAAAGGCCCCGCTAGGAAGACAAAGCCCTCCATGGCGGAGCCTGCCACCGCTGCCGCAGCCCCGCCACCGGCCGCGGCGCCCTTCCCCGCTGTCCCCTCCACCAGCTCTGCGGGTGCCCCTCCCTCGGCCCCCAGAGCGTACGCCCAGGTGGCGGCAGCCCCCCCGCCTGCCGCTACATCATCTCCCCTGACCGCCGCCTCCGCTACCATCTACAGCGGCCGGGGCCCCTTCCCCACCTTGACCCGGAAGCACGGCGTCCGCTGCCTCCTGGTGCCCGCCTCACCCCACGTGGAGACCTCCGTGCGTTGGCGAGGGTGGTGGGGCCCACGGCCATCGTGGCGGCCTCCAAAATGTACGGCAAGGTGGTCTTCTTCCTTGCCTCGGAGGCCGCCGCCCAGGAGGCGGTGGAGAAGGGCCTGGCGGTGGGGGGCGTGTTCGTCCCCCTGGAGCCACTGGAGGACCTGGTTGTCCGAGTGGTCCTGACCTCCGTCCCTCCCTTCCTGCCCAATGCCGCCCTGTTACCCGCCCTCTCTACTTTGGGGAAGCCCATCTCCGTGGTGAGCCCTCTCCCCTTGGGCTGTAAGGACCCCACCCTCCGTCACGTCCTCTCGTTCCGCCGGCAGGTGCAGCTTCAGCTGCCGCCGGCGGCACGTGGCGGAGAGACGCTCGAGGGGTCCTTCCTGGTCCCCTATCAGGGGGCCCAGTACCGGGTGCATTACGCCGCGGGGGAGGCCCGGTGCTACCTCTGCCGGGCGACGGGGCACGTCCGGAGGGACTGCCCCTTGGCCCGGCTCGGGGGAGCTCTCGGGACCCCCGAGCCCCGGCAGGGTGCCGGCCCTGCCATCGCCGGTGCCCCTGACCGCCCGGTACCCAGAGCCGCCCCTCCTCCCCCTCGGTCCGTCACTGCTCCCGCTCGGGCCTCAGGGGTACATTCTCCGGGGCGCCCAGATGAGCGGGAGAGCCCCGCCTCCGCTGCCTGCACTCTGGCGGGGCCTGTGGAGGAGGGTGCGGCAGGGGTACTGCCGGGCGTGGGAGAGGGCTCTCCCCAGGGGGACTCATCCCTCCCTCCTGTTGTTCCACCAGTGCCTCTCCCAGCCCCCAAACTGTCTTCTCTGCCCCCTGACCCAATCCCTGTTGATCAGCCCGCAGGCGATGCCATGGAGGGCTGGACCCGGGTGGAGGGTAAGCGGGGCAAGCGGAAGGCTCGGGCTCAACTCGTGCCATCTGCCGTGGAAGCCCCCCGTAAGACCAGAAAGGGGGCTGCAGGCACCGAGCCTTCCGCTGTGCCCACGGGGACAACCCATCTGCCGATGACGGCTAGGGAAGACGTGGCAGCACCGGAGGGTACCACCATCCCTCCTCCGCAGTCCCTCCCTGCGGAGGCCCCCGATGAAGCCCCTCCTCTTCCCTTGCCACCTGTGCCCCCCGCACTACCCGAGGCGAGCGTCGCCTCGGGCGCAAGTGGGGAGGACTCTGGGGTGGTGGGTGGTGAGCTCCCCTCCATCTTTGCGGAGATCGAGGCCCTGGGTCTGACCCCGGTCACCCCGGGGGAGGACGACCCTCTGCCAACGGGCCTCGACCTGGCCGACCTCACCCCAGCTCCCCCTTCCCCATGCTCCACCGTCCCTCCTGCTACATCCGCTCCCGCCTCCGCGGGTCCCCTGGACTCCTCGACCTGCCCGGCTGCGGACGGCACCCTGCTGCTGGCCGCCGAGCCTGTTGAGGCGACGGCCGGTGCCTCATGGCCGGGAGACGAGCTACTGGGGGTGTCCCTCGGTGGTGCGGGGCGATCGAGTTCCTTCCCGGGTGGGGGCCCCCCTGAGGGTTCCACGTCTCCCCGTGCCGCGGCTGCTCTGCCTGACATTGAGCCCGAGCCCGGTGTCACTGGGGACCCCCTCCCTACCCCTCAAACCCCCGTGCCTGGCCGCGAGGAGCCGCTTACCGAGGGCCCTGCTCCTGCGGCCCAGGGTCCCATTTCTGTCCCTCCCCCCAACACTGCTCCTGACCCCAGCCCTGCCCCCTCCACCTCCTGTGATGTTATTGCCGCCCCTGGGGCTGTCTCCTTCCCTTTCCCGGAGGATGAATCCCAGGGAGCGGCCTTTGGGTTCCTCAGTCCGGACCCACTAGGGGCTGCGCTCTTCCCTCCGCCCCCCCCAATTGAGCCACGGTCCGGGGCGGACCAGGTGGCGCCGGTCCTTCGGGCGCCACGTCGCGGGTCCGCCCCTTGTTTACCCATCCCAGCGGGCCACGGGGCTGGGCCAGAGGTCCCACCGGTGGACCCCCGGAGGCCAGTGACCCCGCCCCCCCATACGCTGCGAGAGGAGTTGCGGGAGTTCTTGGAGGACGTCCGGGGCTCCCGCAACAAGGTCGTGCTTGCTCTCCAGCGCTGGGGGGACTTCCACCGGATCCTCCTGGCCACGCGGGCCCTCATAGGGGAGGGCAAGGGGACCGGGAAGCAGAATGTTGCGGCTTACCACCGGGCGCGCGGCTTCCGTGACTCCCTGCTCGCCATCGGGGTGGGCCATGGTTTGCTGCGCGGCCCAACGGGGGCCGTGAGCGCCCCTGCTGACGTGGATCCCCCCCAGCCCTCCTCATGGCAGTCATCACCTTTGCCACGCTAAACACCCGGAGCTGTAGGGTGGGTTTCCGCAGGAGCCAGGTGCTCTCCTTCCTTCGGGAGGGGGGGTACTCAGCGGGAGAGCCCTGCCTCTGCTGCTTGCACTCTGGCGGGGCCTGTGGAGGAGGGTGCGGCAGGGGTACTGCCGGGCGTGGGAGAGGGCTCTCCCCAGGGGGACTCTTCCCTTTCTCCTGCTGTCCCCCCAGTGACTCTCCAAGCCTCCGAACTGGCATCCTTGCTCCCCAACCCAACCCCTGTCGACCAGCCCGAAGACGATGCCATGGAGGGCTGGACCCGGGTACAGGGTAAGCGGGGCAAGCGGAAGGCTCGGGCTCCGCTCGTGCCATCTGACGCGGAAGCCCCCCGTAAGACCAGAAGGGGGGCTGCGGATGCCGAGCCTTCCGCCATGCCCACAGGGTCCACCCATCTGCCGGTTCTGGCAAGGGAAGACGTGGCAGCACCGGAAGGTACCACCATCCCTCCTCTGCAGTCCCTCCCTGCGGAGGCCTCCGGTGAGGCCCCTCCTGTTCCCTTGCCGCCTGTGCCCCCTGTAACACCCGAGGTGAGCGTCGCCTCGGGTGTGAGTGGGGAGGACCCTGGGGTGGTGGGAGGTGAGCTCCCTTCTATCTTTGAGGAGATCGAGGCCCTGGGTCTGACCCCGGTCACCCCGGGGGAGGACGACCCTCTGCCAACGGGCCTCGACCTAGCCGACCTCACCCCAGCTTCCCCTTCCCCATGCTCCACTGTCCCTCCTGCTGCGTCCGCTCCTGCCTCCGAGGGTCCCCTGGACTCCTCAGCCTGCCCGGCTGCGGATGGCACCCTGCTGCTGGCCGCTGAGCCTGCTGAGGCGACGGCCGGTGCCTCGTGGCCAGGAGAAGGGCTACCGGGGGTGTCCCTCGGTGGTGCGGGGCAATCGAGTTCCTTCCCGGGCGGGGGCCCCCCTGAGGGTTCTGCGTTTCTCCACGCCGAGGGTGCTCTACCTGCCGTTGAGCCCGAGCCCGGTGTCACTGGGGACCCCCTCCCTACCCCTCAAACCCCCGTGCCTGGCCGCGAGGAGCCGCTTACCGAGGGCCCTGCTCCTGCGGCCCAGGGTCCCATCTCTGTCCCTCCCCCCAACACTGCTCCTGACCCCAGCCCTGCCCTTACTCCTGACCCCGTCCCTGCCCCCTCCACCTCCCATGATGTTATTGCCACCCCTGGAGCTGTCTCCTTCCCTTTCCCGGAGGATGACTCCCAGGGAGCGGCCTTTGAGTTCCACAGTCCTGACCCACTAGGGGCTGCGCTCTTCCCTCCGCCGCCCCACACTGAGCCAGGGTCCGCCCCTTGCTTGCCCGTCCCAGTAGGCCACGGGGCCGCGCCAGAGGCCCCACCCCCCCATACGCTGAGAGAGGAGTTGCGGGAGTTCCTGGAGGATGTCCGGGGCTCCCGCAACAAGATCCCGCTTGCTCTCCAGCGCTGGGGGGACTTCCACAAGATCCTCCTAGCCACAAGGGCCCTCATGGGGGAGGGCAAGAGGACCGGGAAGCAGGGTGCTGCGGCTTACCATCGGGTGCACAAATTCCGTGACTCCTTGCTCACCTTCGGGGTGGGCCACGGTTTGCTGCGCGGCCCAACGGGAGCCGTGAGCGCCCCTGCCAGCGAGGATCCCCCCCCAGGCCTCCTCATGGCACACGTCACCTTTGCCACACTGAGCACCCGGAGCTGTAGGGTGGGCTTCCGCAGGAGCCAGGTGCTCTCCTTCCTTCGGGAGGGGGGGTACTCTGTGGTTTTCCTGCAGGAGACCCACACGGATCCATCCACCAAAGCTAGCTGGCGGCTGGAGTGGGGGGACGGGGTCTACTTCAGCCATCTCACAACCCGTCGGGCTGGAGTGGCTACCCTGTTCTCCCCTGACCTACGGCCCGAGGTGCTGGGGGTCGCCGAGGCTGTGCCGGGCCACCTGCTGCACCTCCGGGTCCGCATGGAGGGGCTCGTGGTCAACCTCGTCAACGTCTATGCCCCGACATCGGCCCCGGAGCGGCTGCAGTTCTATCAGCAGGCGTCCGCCTTCCTCGGCTCCTTGGATCCTCGCGAGTGCCTGGTCATGGGCGGGGACTTTAACACCGTCCTAGAGGAGCGGGACCGCTCGGGGACCGAGCAGAGCCCGGCCGCCGCGGACGTCCTCCGGGAGATTGTCACCCATCACTCCCTGGTGGACGTCTGGCGCGACCACCACCCGGACGATGCTTCCATGTTCACCTATGTCCGGGTGGAAGCCCATAGGTCGTGCCGCTCCTGGTTGGACCGCATCTATTTGTCCCGTTTCCATCTCTCACGGGCCCAGTCCTCCAGCGTCCGGCCGGCCCCTTTTTCAGACCACCACCTCGTCACCGTGACGGCCTCTCTCAGTGCTGAGAGTCTGGGGCCGGCCTATTGGCACTTTAACAACAGCTTGCTGGAGGATGGGGGCTTCGTGGCATCCTTCCGGGAGTTCTGGCTGGCCTGGCGAGGGCAGCGGCGCGCCTTTCCCTCGGCACGGCGGTGGTGGGACGTGGGGAAGGTACGCGCCCGGCTCTTCTGCCGCGACTACACCCAGGGCGCCAGCCGACGGAGGGATGCGGCGATAGGGCAGTTGGAGCGGAAGGTCTTAGAGCTGGAGAGGTGTCTGGCCGCCAGCCCCGAGCACCCATCCCTTTGCGGGGCGTGCCGGGAGAAGCGGGAGGAGCTCCGGGTCCTCGAGGATCATCGGGCCCGGGGGGGCCTTTGTTCGATCCCGCATCCGCCTCCTTCGGGAGATGGATCGCGGCTCCCACTTCTTCTACTCCCTGGAGAAAAGGAGGGGGGCCAAGAAGCACGTCACCTGCCTTCTGGCGGAGGACGGCTCCCCCTCACGGATCCGGCGGAGATGTGCGAGAGGGCCCGGACCTTCTACGCGTGCCTTTTCTCCCCGGATCCGACCGATCCTGCCGCTTGCAGAGTGCTCTGGGATGGGCTCCCGATGGTCAGCGCGGGCGACCGGGACCGGCTGGAGCTGCCTCTCTCTCTGGCCGAGTTCTCGGAAGCCCTCTGTCGCATGCCCACCAACAAGTCTCCGGGCATGGACGGGCTGACCGTGGAGTTCTACCAAGTGTTCTGGGACGTCCTCGGCCCAGACCTGGTCAGCGTCTTGGCCGAGTCCGTGCGGAGCGGGGTCCTCCCTCTCTCATGCAGGCGAGCCGTGCTCGCCTTACTGCCGAAGAAGGGGGACCTCCGCGACTTACGGAATTGGCGTCCCGTCTCGCTCATCAGCACGGACTACAAGATCGTAGCCAAGGCCATCTCGCTGCGGCTGGGGGCCGTGCTGGAGGACGTGATCCACCCAGACCAGACCTACACCGTCCCGGGCCTTGGCATCTTCGATAACCTGTATCTGGTCCGGGATCTCTTGGAGCTTGGGTGCAGGGATGGTCTGTCGTTCGCCCTCCTGTCCCTGGATCAGGAGAAGGCGTTCGACAGGGTGGACCACGGGTATCTCCTGGGCACTCTGCAGGCGTTCGGCTTCGGGTCCCAGTTTGTGGGTTTTGTCCAGGTGCTGTACGCTTCCGCAGAGTGTCTGGTCAGGCTCAACTGGACCCTGACCGAGCTGGTCAGCTTCGGGCAGGGAGTGCAGCAGAGGTGCCCCCTCTCGGGCCAGCTGTACGCCCTGGCGATCGAGCCCTTCCTCTGTCTCCTCCGCAGGAGGTTGACGGGGTTGGTGCTTCGGGAGCCGGAGCTGCGGCTGGTCCTGTCGGCATACGACGACGATGTGCTCCTCGTGGTCCAGGACCCGGGCGACTTGGCGCGGGTGGAGGCCTGCCAGGCCGTCTACTCGGTGGCCTCCTCCGCCCGGGTCAACTGGGTCAAGAGCTCTGGCCTGGTGGTCGGGGACAGGTGGCAGGCGAGCTCCCTCCCACCAGCGCTTCAGGCCATCCGGTGGAGCGCGGGTCCGCTGCTCTATCTCGGCGTTTACCTTTCTGCCACGCATCCCTCTCCGCCGGAGAACTGGCAAGGTTTGCAGGGCAGGGTGGCGGAGCGGCTCCGGAAATGGACAGGACTCCTCCGGCGCCTTTCCCTCTGAGGGAGGGCACTGGTGCTCAATCAACTGGTCCTGTCCATGCTCTGGTACCGGCTCAACACCCTGGTCCCGGCCCCGGTGTTCCTGACCGACCTCCGGAGGGTGGTTCTGGAGTTCTTTTGGCCAGGACTGCACTGAGTCCCTGCAGGGGTGCTCCACCTGCCCCTGGAGGAGGGAGGGCAGGGCCTGAAGTGCCTACGCACTCAGGTCTATGTCTTCCGCCTCCAGGCACTGCAGAGGCTCCTTTATGGTGCGGGTAGTCCGGCATGGAGAGCCCTGGCGCACGCCTTCCTGCGCCACTTCCGAGGGCTCCGATACGACCGGCAGCTCCTTTATCTCGATCCGAGGGGCCTTCCGCGAGACCTCTCCGGGCTGCCGGTCTTCTACCAGGACCTCCTCCGGACCTGGAAGCTGTTCTCTGCGACCAGGTCCGTGGCGGCCACCGAGGGGGCGGACCTCCTCACGGAGCCCCTGCTACACAACCCCCAGCTCCGTGTACAGGTGGCAGAGTCCCCCGCGGTGCGCCAGAGGTTGGTCCTGGCGGAAGCTACCAGGGTCGGAGACCTCCTGGACTATGACCGGGGAGACTGGCTGGATCCCCTGACGCTCGCTCGGCGTATGGGGCTCTCCAGACCTTGTACTCCCCGGCGTGTACTACAGGAGGTGAAGGCCGCTTTGCCGCCTGCTGCTCGGGCCTACCTCGACCGGGTCCTGCTTGAGGGCACGCCCCGCCCACCCCCTACCCCGAGCCCTCCGGACCTCTTCATCGGGCCCCTGCCCCGTGGACCTGACGGCCCTCCCGCTCCTTCTCCGCAAGCCGGCTGCATGATCTGCAGCCGGTCCGTTTCCAAACCGCGCCAAGGCAGCATCTCTAAGCGCTCGTGCTCCACACCCTTCACTTCCTCACCCTCATGTCCCGCCCCGACACCAAGTGGCGGGACCTCCTGCCACCTCTGGAGGGTGAGGAGCCCCGGTGGGCCAGCCTGTACTCCACCCTGGTCCCGAGGCCCGTCGGGGATATCGGTTGTCGGCTCCTCCATGGGGCCGTGAGCACGGGCGTGTACTTGGCGTGGTTTACCCCTGTCCCATACACCTGCCCCTTCTGCGGCGTGAGGGAGACCCTGGCGCACGTTTACGTCGAGTGCGCCAGGCTGCAGCCCCTATACCGGCTCCTCACCAACATCCTGTTGCGTTTCTGGCTGCACTTTTCCCCTCACCTCCTTCTCCATGCACTCCCTATCCGTGGCCCCACAAAGTCGCGGGACCTCCTGGTCAACCTCCTCCTCGCCCTGGCTAAAATGGCCATCTACGTGACCAGGGAGAGGCGGTTGGCCAATGGAGACTCCTGCGACTGTGGGCTTGTTTCCCAGCCTTAGTCCGTTCACGTCTCCGGGCGGAGTTCCTCTGGGCGGCATCCGCTGGCTCCCTTGACGCCTTCGAGGAGCAGTGGGCGCTGTCCGGGGTTCTCTGCTCGGTGTCCCAGTCAGGCTCCTTTCTTATGACCCTTTGACCGCACTCCTGTCCCTGTTCTTTTATTAGTTGTCCCCCGCAATTAGTGGGTTTCTGAGGCCCTGTGGAACCTCCCCTTAGGCTGGGGGGGATCCGTTAGCATGGGGCAGGCTTTGCCCGCCCCGTTTCCTGGAAACCCAATAGACACATAGCCCTAATGGAAAAGCTAACAGCTTGGCTCTTCTGCAAGCCTCAAACTGCTGAATGAGCTTTAGGGTAGGGCAGGCTGTGCCTCCCAAATAGCCTGGCCCTGCCCCCATCAAAGCCCCATCCACTTCCTGCCCCCGACTGCCCCCCTCAGAATCCCTGACCCATCCTGCTCCTTGTCCCCTCACCATCCCCCAGAGACCCCCACCCCACCAACCACTACCCTGGGACCCCACCCCTACTCCCTGTCTGCCCCAACCCCTATCCACCCCCCCGAATGCCCACAATCCAACCCCCCCATTCCCTGCCCCCTGACCAGCCCCCCAACCTCTGCCCTGACTGTCCCCAGGACTCTCTGCCCCTTAGCCAACCCCCCTAGCCCCAGCCTCTTACCCCCGGCTCCCTCCTCACCCGGAGCCTCAGCGCCTCGGCTGAACACCTGCAGCGTGTCTCCGGTGGGGCCTGAGCCCCGCCCCGCTCAGAGCCACGTGGTGAGGGGGCGGGGCTGGGAGCTCCATGCCGAGCGGAGGGAACAGAGCTCAGCCCGGAGCTCGCAGCCCCGCCCCTCACCACGCGGCTCTGAGCGGGGCGGGGCTCAGGGGCCCCGCCGGAGACACGGCGCTTGATGTGCTAAGGCTCCAGGAGAGGGGCAGAGGCGGGAGCCTCCGCTGTTCTCTTGGGGGCCCCTGCGGAGCCCGGGGCCCGGGGCAAATTGCCCCCTTTGCCCCCCCCCGGGCAGCCCTGTGCCTGCAGGCTGCAATGTTCCCGGGGGCTCCTCCCCACTCAGCAGCAGCCGAGTCAGTCCCAGGAAGGGAAACACCCAGCGGCTGCTGCAGGAGCTGCTAAGGCAGAGCCCAGCCGGCCTCACGCAGCTTCTCTCATGCAGCGAATGTCGCCTGTTCTGGGGCCGCCCCTGGGGGCGGGGCTTCCGCCTTTGTTGTTGGTTGGTTTTTAATTTCCCTCCCGAGAACATGATTGGCTCCCGGTTACCCAATCGTTTTTTAAAAAAGCTTTAAAGGCTCGTTACTGCGCCTGCGCGAGTTTTGGTTTCGCTTTCGGGTTCCAGCGGTTGCTGCCGGTTCTGTTCTTCGCTCCTCCTGCAGTGCCACGTGGCTGCTGCGGGCGCCTGGCTCGGGTGCAGGGGCCTTGACTTGCTCTTAGATGGGGGGCCAGGGGAGGGCTGCTCGTTGCCCCACGCCTGCACTCCCCCACCCGTACGTGGCTGCGCCTGGCTCACTGCAGGGGGGGTTGTTGGTTTGGAGGGGAGGGGTAGCTCAGTGGGGCAGCATCGATTTACCTGCCTTTGCCCTCCTCACCTGGCAGTTTCAGTGCAGCTGCGGGGAGGGGAACTCCCAGGCTGTGTGGGGTTGGGGCTGGCAAAGGCTGCAGCAGGGTTTGAGAGAGTTGTGGGGGATTGGCCTGGCTGGGATGGGGATGCAGGGGGTTGGCTCTGTGGGGTTGGTTGGGGGAGGGGAGTGGCACCCACTGTCCTGTGCTAATTCTTGGTCTTTGGTCAACTGGGGTGCACCAGCCGGGGGTAGGGTCTACTGGGGGTCTGCTCTGGGTGTGTACTGGCGGTACCTCGGGTCACCTCCCCCCCACGCTTTAAAAAAATATTAAAAGTTCTGCACTTTGTGTTAATCTGTCTTTCTCTTGGTTTTGGTTGGTGGGCACATTGGACTGGTGGTGTGTGGAGGGGGGCTGAGAGAGGCAAGGGGGACATTGGCTGTGGGGATTTCTGGGGAGCACAGAGGTGTTGCTTGAGGGGGACCCCTGAGTGCATAGGGGGAGGTATTTGAATGCAGAATGAGGAGGGGGCACTGGCATGGGCGGTAGAGGGCTTGGGCTGGGGTGTTGGAGGTGCATGGGGCCCTGACTGGGACAGAGTGGGGTGGAGGCATGAGAGTCTGGCTCTGGCAGTGTGGGATGCATTCTGGTGGCCCTGGCTGGGGCAGTTGGGGAACAAGGCTTTTGATTTTTGTTTTTATTTAGATTTTTTTTTCACCATCAGTGCTGGTACATCATCCCCATCACTAACCTGCCCCTATATTCCTGACATCAGGAAAGTGAAACTGTCCCTGTTCCACTGCCCAGAGCAGGGGCGGCGAGTTGTATGGGCCTGTGGTGCCTGTGCTCCAGGAATATTCAGAGCACAGGAGCACAGCTCCATCAATGTTCGAGAGACCTGGTCCCACCTGCCACCCCCACGCACTTCCCCCAGAGCATCTCCCAGCCCCTCATGCTGCCCCCGGGCCATTTAAAATCTCCTGGCAGCGCAGCGGGGCTAAAGTGGCTTCCTGCCCGCCCTCACTCCATGCAGCGCATCACTCCTGGAAGCAGCCAGCATGTCTCTGTGACCCCTGCAGGAGGGGGTGTCTCCATGTGCTGCCCCCACCTCAAGCGCCAACTCTGCCACTAGAGCTGCAGCCAATGGGAACTGCAGGCAGCAGCGCATGGAGACCTCTGGCCCCCCTGCCTAGGAGCTGCTGCCAGAGGGGTGTGTGGGTCACTTTCAGGAGCCACCTGAAGTAAGCACTGCACCTCACACCCCCTCCTGCACCCCAACCCCCTACCCCAGCCCAGAGCCCGCACCCAGCATCCAAACTCCCTCCCAGAGCCCGCACCCCTCCCACACCCAAACTCCCTCCCAAAGCCTTAGGCAGGTGTGTGTGTGGGGAGGGGGGCAGGACTTGGACCCATTCTGGGCACCACCAAAAATTATACAAACCTGCCGCCCCTGGCCCAGAGGGAGCCATGGCTGCAGAGAACCCAGTGGAAAGTCTGCAGGAGGAAGCGACATGTCCCGTCTGTATGGAGTATTTCACAGAACCTGTCACTCTGGAGTGTGGGCACAATTTCTGCCGAGCCTGCATCAGCCAGTGCTGGGAGGGATCCACTACAGCCGCCTCCTGCCCTCAGTGCAGAGAAACTGTGCAACAGAGAAACCTCAAGCCCAACAGGCAGCTGGAAAATGTCCTAGAAATCGCCAAGCAACTGAGTTTACAGGCAGCAAAGGGAACAGGAGGGGACGGGGTGTGTGGGGAACACCAGGAGGCTCTGAAACTGTTCTGTGAAGAAGATCAAACCCCCATCTGTGTGGTGTGCAGCAGATCCCAGGCTCACCGCACTCACACAGTGGTTCCTATACAGGAAGCTGCCCAGGAGTACAAGGTATCAAGTTGCTGTCCAGTCTAATGGGTGATAACTTTGGATGTTAATTACAGGTTAATGATGTAACTGTATCATTCAGATGTGTGTAGCCTTCATTGCATGAAAGCTGATGGGGGCGTTACAAGCTGTGGCTGGTATTACTAGTTGTATCACAGTGTTTATTGTTATTTGAATCCCCTACAGACCCCAGATGAGCTCTGACCTCAATTGCAGGGGACCCTGCACAAAACCCTGTGAGGGACAATCTCTGCCCCGAGCCATTTACAGTCTAACTGGACAAGACAGACAAAGGGTGGGAGGGGAAACTGAGGCACAGTGAGGGGAAGTGACTTGTCCAAGGTGACTCAGCAGATCCGTGGCAGAGCTGGACATAAAAACCTGGTTTTCCAAGGCCCAGTTCAGTGCCCTAACCACTAGCTACTCTGCCCCTTTCAGCAGCACTGAGCAGTGATGAAGTGCAGAGATTAGGAGGAAAAGACTCCTTGATAAAGGCCCTAGGCTCAGCAGGGAGGCTCACTGGGCTTCTGAACTCCTGTGCTGCTCCATGAGGGGTTAAACTCAGATGCTACCGGCCTGCACTAGAGGAGATCACTGAGGGTATGGCTACACTGACGAGTTGCAGCGCTGGTAGTTTGCAGCGCTGGTCGTCCAGCTGTGCAGGGCCAGCGCTGCAGTGTGGCCACATTGGCAGCATTTCCAGCGCTGTACTGAGAGATGCATTGTGGGCAGCTATCCCACAGAGCACCTCGTCCTGTTTTGGCGCTGTTTTGCCGCTGAGTATTGTGGGAAGGGGAAGGAAGTGTGTGGGTCATTCCGCTTCCTGTTCCAACGCCCCGTGGTGCATCGCTTCACTTCCCAGCAGTACAGTTTCCCCGTCCACGTTTCTAGCCATTGTAAGTGCAGCACGCTTTCTGTGTGAAATGGAGCCTGAGCTGCTGAGGACTTTGCTGATGACTGTCGCCAGCACATCACGTTTGGCAGTTGAGCTATTCCTTCAGCTCCAAAGTGACAGTGAGGAGTCCGACGATGATCTGGATTTGCCTAATGCGGGTGACATGAAATTGCTTGTAGCGGTAACGGAAATGCTCAGCACCGTGGAACACCGCTTTTGGGCTCGTGAAACAAGCAGTGAGTGGTGGGATCACATTGTCATGGAAGTCTGGGATGACGAGCAGTGGCTGCAGAACTTTCGTATGAGAAAAGCCACTTTCATGGGACTGTGTGCTGAGCTCGCCCCCACCCTGCGGCGCAAGGACACGAGATTGAGAGCTGCCCTGACGGTGGAGAAGCGTGTGGCTATGGCAATCTGGAAGCTGGCAACTCCAGACAGCTACCGATCGGTCGGGAACCAGTTTGGAGTGGGAAAGTCGACCGTGGGAATCGTTTTGATGCAAGTTTGCAGGGCCATTAATTGCATCCTGCTAAGGAGAACCGTGGCTGTGGGGAATGTGCAGGACATTGTGGATGGCTTTGCAGAAATGGGTTTCCCTAACTGTGGAGGGGCAATAGATGGGACACATATTCCTATTCTGGCACCACCCCACCTAGCCTACGAGTACATTAATCGCAAGGGGTATTTCTCTATGGTTCTCCAGGCGCTTGTGGATCACCATGGGCGTTTCATTGACATTTACACAGGCTGGCCTGGAAAAGTGCATGATGCACGCATCTTTCGGAACAGTGGCCTGTTCAGGAAGATGCAGGAAGGGACATTTTTCCCAGACCGGAAGATCACAGTAGGGGACGTTGAAATGCCCATTGTGATCCTTGGGGACCCCGCTTACCCATTAATGCCTTGGCTCATGAAACCCTATACAGGGAAGCTGGACAGGAGCCAGGACCGTTTCAACTACAGGCTGAGCCGGTGCCGAATGACAGTGGAGTGTGCTTTCGGCCGTTTAAAGGGGCGCTAGAGAGCTCTTTATGGGAAGCTAGACTTGGGGGAAAGCAGCATCCCTGCGGTTATATCCGCGTGCTGTACCCTCCATAATATTTGTGAAGGGAAGGGTGAAACATTCAGCCAGGCATGGACCAACGAGGTGCAAGTCCTGGAGGCTGAATTTGCACAGCCAGACAGCAGGGCTACTAGAGACGCCCACCACAGGGCAACAAGGATTAGGGATGCCTTGAGGGAGGAATGAGGCTGAAAGCCGACAGTAATGTTTTTTGCCTTGACCAGGAGTGACGTGCACTGGTTACAGTGCTTTTAAGTGCCTGTGTTTTCCTTGATGTTTGTTACCTGTGTTTTCCTTGGGGTTTGTTATCTTTCACTTTATGCAATAATAAAAACTGTTTCATAATCAAAGAAATCATTTATTTAAAAAAAAGCAAATAAACGGGCAGGGGGGTTGGTTGTTGAACTGTACATTCATAGTTTTGCATATGTACTGCCAGGAGTGCTGTTGTGCACCTCAGGATTGTACTGTTGCATGGTGATGGGGGTTGAGTGCAGAGGGTAAGGGTCGTAGTTCTCTGGGCTCATAGGTGACCATACAGGTGTCGGGGGCAGCTGGTGATGGTGTAGGTAAGAACCTGGATGCTGGGGAACGGGACTTGGAGCTGACATTGGTGCATAGGGGAAAGAGGTTTGGGAGGGTGGGGGTTTGGCACGGTAGTGCTCTGCCTGCATTGCTACCAGTGACTGCATACAGTCTGTTTGGCGCGCCATGAAGTTTATAAGCTGCCTCGTGGTTTTCTTCAGCGTCAACGCCTTTCTCCTGCTTTCTGTTTCCTTCCAGTGCTGCATCTTTTCTCTCCATTCCTGCGCAGTTTTATTCTCTGTTGCACACTGGTTCATAACTGCCTTCACCAAATCTTCTTTGCTTTTGTTAGGCTTCCTTCTCAGGTTCTGAAGCTTTCTTTCAGTCACTGATAACACCGGACCAGGACTAGTCAAGGACACTGTAAAAAATCAGCAAATGATACATTTTAATAGAGCCTGCATTGTGTATAATCTGAAGTTAGTTTCAAGTCTCACACTGTAGCATTCCTCAGACATTTCAAACACAGCTAGAGAATTCACAGCCTCCCAGAAATGGTAAGTTAGGGTACAGTGCCTGTTTTGGGGCTTTGTTAAAGGCAGGCAGCAAGCAGCACTTGGGGAAAGCAGCACTGCCATGTCCCTCAGGAATTAACCCTGGGGTTCCTGCCGCGGTTTGCTTGGGCAGGGATGCTTTTTGCTTCATGGGGACAGTGCCTGTTTTGGGGCTTTGTTAAAGGCAGGCAGCAAGCAGCACTTGGGGAAAGCAGCACTGCCATGTCCCTCAGGAATTAACCCTGGGGTTCCTGCCGCGGTTTGCTTGGGCAGGGATGCTTTTTGCTTCATGGGGACAGTGCCTGTTTTTGGGCTTTGTTAAAGGCAGGCAGCAAGGAGCACTTGGGGAAACCAGCACTGAAACACTCCCTCCATTTCCCACAGGAGTTAATACTTGAAGATATCTCCCTGCTGCGGGTTACCAAAGAAGCAAGGGAGGGTCTCCTACAACAATGCGGATTCCGCCCTGGCCCCTATGCAGCTTGCCTGTGTTCAGCCATGGTTCCCCCACCCCTCCTCGAACAGTGGCGCAGACGCGTTAGCCTGACTGGGACAGGGACCACACTGGCTCTCCCTTTAAACTTGGTCACGCGCATTGCCTATGCTCTTGCAGAAACTTTTGAAGAGATTACAGAGGCCGATTACCGCAACGTGATAGACCACATCAATGGGATATTCCATGTCTAGGCATGCAGCCATACCACCCCCCTCCTCTCCCAAAACCTTTGCATTGCAATAAAAGCTGCTTACCTGGGACCTGCTCCTGTGATTCTTCTGCACCAAGCCCCAGGGGCTGCGACTGGCTAGCTTCCTCCTGGCTTGAGAAGAGCTCCTGACTGCATGCCTCCTGGGACTCCGGGGTGTCTTCCCCCACCACAGTAGCCTCACTGTCTGCCTCCCCCTCCTCTACCGGCTCTGAACTGTCCATTGTGGTCCTTGGATTTACAGAGGGGTCACCCCCATAAATCGCATCCAGCTCCTTGTAAAACCGGCAGGTCGTGGGGGCAGCGCCGGATCTGCGGTTCCCCTCACGTGCTTTGCAGTAGGCACTCCGCAGCTCCTTTACTTTAACCCTGCACTGCAGCGCGTCACGCTCATGGCCCCTTTCCAGCATGGCTCTTGATACCTGGGCAAAGGTATCATAATTCTTACGGCTAGAGCGCAGCTGTGCCTGCACAGATTCCTCCCCCCAAACACTGATGAGGTCCATCAGGTCGCCATTGCTCCATGCTGGGGCTCGTTTGCCACATAGAGGCATGGTCACCTGTAAAGATTCACTGATTGCACTCCACACCTGGCTGAGCAAACAGGAAGGGGATTTTTAAAATTCCCAGGGCATTTAAAGGGCGGGTCACCTGAGGCCAGGGCAGTAGAGTCTGACCTGATGAGCAGAGTGGCTGAACAGGCATTCTGGGATACATCCTTATACCCTGGAGGCCAAACACAGCGCTGGTGTGTGGCCACACTTGATGACCAGCGCTGCAGCACCAGCGCTGGAATCCTTATTCCCCATGCCGAGTGAGGTGTACGGCCAGCGCTGCAGCCAGGGAGTTGCAGCGCTGGAAGTGCCCTGCAGGTGTGGCCACTTACTAATTGCAGCGCTGGTGGAGGCTTTCCAGCGCTGCAAATTGCCAGTGTAGCCATACCCTGAGATAAACACTGTGTTGGACCCCGAGCAACAAAAAACATCCACCCCCGTGACAGGTTCAGTCACAGAGACCCCTTTGAGACTGTCACTTGATGTGCTGGGGTGCCACTGAGAACAACCGTCCTGCCAGAATGGGCACACCTCTGCCCTCCAGACATTCCAGTTTCCAATATGTTATAAGAAACCTTTGGCATAAAGCACATTCCAGATTCATAAGTCTAATTTCATAAAGCATATGGAGTGCAACGTCACAACCCCTTGGAGAGACTTTTTTGTCTTTTCCCCTCCCTTTATTGTTGACAAAGAGCCAGTGTAGACACTGCTGATTGTTTTGTGGACAGAACTGGCTTCCTTCAGTGTCTCACAATGCCTGCCCTGACTGCTCTGCTCAGTATTTTGATCTCTGCTGCCCTGGAGGCATGTGCCCCTCCCCTCTCAAAGCTCCAGGAAGTATCTGACAGCTGAGTGTGCTGCTCCCTTTGGGGAACAAACAAGAGCAAATCATTGGCATGCTCCTGTTCTGCTCTGCACTAGGAATATCACAGCAGGCAGACAGCTGTACTGCTTTGCCATTCCTCAGCATGCAGAGCTCAGAGCTACTCGTGGTGCTGCTCTCAGGGGAGAACTCAGAGAATCCCAATATGCGCAGTGATCAGCTCTTCCTTCCCACAACACTGCACTGTGGGATACATACCTAGGGTGCATTGCTCACCCATTTGATGATGATGCCCCCAATGTGGACATGATCCAGGGAACTAGATGCATCTGCAGCAGCATCTCTGCCCAGCACGGCTCCCCCACCACAGCCGAATTCCCTCTCCTTGTCCCCGATGGCAGCTTCCCAGACTGCCCCAGGCCTCCTCAGTCTGTCCCCACATCCCCTCCTGCAGCCACAAGAGGAAAGTGGCCTGAGAGGTCTCTGTTTATCCCACACCATGTGCCCTGCAGGCCCTAGTGCGAGCTCCCCGGAATGAAATGCTTAAAACCCAGCTTGTTGTGAAAGTTTAAATCAATAAAAATAAAAATTGCTTAAAATAAACATCTGTCCAAATGATATAGTATAACAAAATTTTGCCCAGCCTGACTATCACTCCTAACACACAGCTCCTGCTCCTGCAGGCTCCTCCTCACAGGGGGATGCCCCAGTCACCCTCCCCACCAGCACAGGGGCTGATTGCAGGACCAGAGCCCTAGTGATACATTTTTTCACTAAAGCCTCCAGGGGTGAAATTGGCTGGGTCCTTCCTGCTCTGCAAACAGCCTGAGTCATTTTCAGGCAAGGAAACTCCCCCTTGCTGCTGCAGGCGGGGCATAGCCTGAATTCAGGAATTTGAAACAAAGCCTGTTACAAACTGCCCAGAGGGAGCCATGGCTGCAGAGAACCCCGTGGAAAGTCTCCAGGAGGAAGCGACATGTCCCGTCTGTCTGGAGTATTTCACAGAACCTGTCATTCTGGAGTGTGGGCACAATTTCTGCCGAGCCTGCATCACCCAGTGCTGGGAGGGATCTGATACAGCCGCCTCCTGCCCTCAGTGCAGAGAAACTGTGCAACAGGGAAACCTCAGGCCCAACAGGCAGCTGGCAAATGTCCTAGAAATTGCCAAGCGACTGAGCTTACAGGCAGCAAAGGGAGCAGGAGGGGGCAGGGTGGAGGCTCTGAAACTGTTCTGTGAAGAAGATCAAACCCCCATCTGTGTGATCTGCAGAGAGTCCAGGGCTCACCGCGCTCACATGGTGGTTCCCATAGAGGAGGCTGCCCAGGAGTACAAGGTACCGAGTTGCTGTCCAGTCTGATGGGTGATAACTTTGGATGTTAATTACAGGTTAATGGTATAACTGTGTCATTCAGCTGTGTGTAGCCTTCATTGCATGACAGCTTATAGGGAGAGTTACAAGCTGTGGCTGGTATTACTGGTTTTATCACAGTGTTTATTGTTATTTGCATCCCCTACAGACTCCAGATGAGATCTGACCTCGATTGTAGGAAGCCTTGCACAAACTCCAGTGAGGGACAATCCATTTACAGTCCAACTGGACAAGACAGACAAAGGGTGGGAGGGGAAACTGAGGCACAGTGAGGGGAAGTGACTTGTCCAAGGTGACTCAGCAGATCCGTGGCAGAGCTGGATATAAAAACCTGGTTTTCCAAGGCCCAGTTCAGTGCCCTAACCTCTAGCTACTCTGCCCCTTTCAGCAGCACTGAGCAGTGATGAAGTGCAGAGATTAGGAGGAAAAGACTCCTTGATACAGGCCCTAGGCCCAGCAGGGAGATGAGGTTTCCCACTGGGAATCTGAACTCCTGTGCTGCTCCATGAGGCACTGGGCTAAACGCTGTGTGGGACCCCGAGCACCTTGAGTCCGCACACAAAAGTGCTCCAGACAGCGCAGGTCCATGCCAAGAACCACTGGGATTCGACTTATCTTCAGCAGAACTAACCCCTGGGCAGTGCGGACCTGTGTCAGTCTGACCTGTTCTCGTGTGTTCGTGGGCAAGGACCAGCCAAGGTGGTTCCATTAGTCCCACCAGGCAGCCTTTTAAAATCTCCCAGAATCCACTGCTTCCGGAGTCTTTTCTGAGGATTTTGGGGTAGCTACCCAGAGGCCATTGCCCCAGAAAGGGGCTAGGACAGCATTAGGGCAAACCTCAGCTGTTCCTAACACAAATCAACACATCTAATGGGGTGTGCCCTACTCCAGCCAGTCCAATCCCTGGGGTACAGGGCTGAAAGTCAATGGGGTTGGACTCCCTTGAGCATCCCGGCCTATATGGCTGCCCCTGGTGGCTTATGGGGTTGGTATCACTGTTCATTAAATCTTCTCAAAAACATCTTTATAGATTCACTGTCATGGGACACCAGTTTTTCACTGGTTCGACTCAATGGAGAGAGTGGACGTAATAACTTCAAACCATCTGAATACAAAACCCGCCCAATTTCCATAAATAAGGTTTCATTTCCTTGGTGCCTCTGATATCCTACCTCTAGAAAGAGCCACTGTTGTACACAGTATTGTTGTAACTGCGTTGGTCCCGGGATATTAGAGAGACAAGGTAGGTGAAGTAATATCTGCTCATGGCCAGCTTCTGTGGGTGAATGACAAGCTTTCAAACTTACACAGGGCTCTTCTTCAGACCCGGGAAAGAGTATGTTCCTCAGAGCTGAGTTGTGTGTAACTCTCTTACCAACAGGAGCTGGCCCAGCAGAAGATATTGCCTTACCCACCTAGTCTATCTAGGAAGGCTGACTGTTACCTTGAATTTTGGGTGGAAAAAACCCTCATCCACCCCCTACAACCCTCAAAATAAACCTGCCAAATCATTTCTGTTTGTCAGGAAAAAATCCAGCCCCATTTGAAGACTCTGAGGGAAGAGAGAGAAAAGCTGCTGGGATTTAAAGTGACTGGAGAGAAGAGAAGCCAGGAGTATCTGGTAGGTGCCTGTTGTTCTTTGCCTGCTGGGACATGGAGGTGAGAGGGATATTTATTGCTAGATTTCTCTGTGGCCTTGTGTATGTTTCTCCATGATCATGGGATACTTTGTGTGTGTGTGTGTGTGTGTGTGTGTGTGTACAGGTGTGCATATCACAAATGTTCTCTCCCTGGAGAAGGACAACAGCATCTTCTGCAGGTTCTACGATACATTTTAATTAATGAGTTAATTACGACCCCTTGTGGCTTTCACAACCTTTCTCCCAAACTGCACTGACTATACCCCAGTAGACATGGAGACAGCCCTTTCAGAGAGATTGGGGCCCAATGGGAAGCTGTAAGAGAATCCTCTCCCTTGTGATCACAGTGTATAGTCAAGTGTCAGGATGTGAAGAATGGTGGGTTTTGAACCTCAGTCCACAGAGACTGTCATTACAACCCAGCCGCTCTCCAGAGCCAGCAGGGGAGGGGCTAGTGGAACTCTGGCCCACCAGAGGATCTGCCTACGAAGCTCCCGATTGGAGCAGACGTTCGGATGCATGAATTATGCCGGCAGGAGTCACGTGAAGTTGTCCAAACAACTGTGTGAACTCCCAATCTGCTGCTGGACTGGACCCTGACTCTGGCTTAGCCCTGGCATTGTCCCTGACTCAGGTCTGACCTGCAGTACTGTTATCTGACTCCAGCTTAACCCTTCGTGTGGCTGCCTGACTCCGACTCCAGTCCCGATCCCTGGTGTGACTCCAGACTCTGATTCTGACTCAGCCATGGGCATGACGCCTGAGCTCGACTGTAGCCCCAACCCTCGCTGAGATCCTGACTTTGACTCCAGCTCTGATTTTGGCTGTAGTTCCTGATTTCCAGCTGCAGCTCTGAGCACTAGATCTGACGGCTCATGTCCTGGTCTCTACACAGATGTGTTAGAGATTGTAAAGAAACTCTCTCTTGTAAGACTGTATGGAAGGTCATCAGGCTCCATCCATGTTCCTGACCAGCCCTTTCCTTATTTCTTATAGAAACAGACAGAAACCGAGAGGCAGAAGATTGTGTCTGAATTTCAGGAACTCCAGCACTTCCTGGAGGAGCAAGACCGACTCCTGCTGGCCCAGCTGGAGAAGCTGGACGAGGAGATTGTGAAGATACAGAATGAAAATATCACCAAACTCTCTGAGGAGATTTCCTGTCTCAGTGAGCTGATCAGTGAGATGGAGGGGAAATGTCAGAAGCCAGCATGTGAATTCCTGCAGGTGAGATTGAACTGGAAACATCCCAAATCCCAACACAGGGACAGGACAGCTCCTGAACCACGGGCACAGGAGTCCAGCAATCAGAGATCTCAGTGTAACTCAATGTGTGCATTGCTAACATGTGAATGATGATTGTTCTTTGCAGACTGACAGACACATTGATATTGGAGATGGAAAAACCCCATTAGCTCAGTGAAACCATGGCCCCGGGGCCAGGGCAGGGCTGATTTTCCCTGTATTTGCAAAATCTCTTTCCTGGAATCCCAAGTGTGTGTCAGGTGGTACTGAGATTTATTTTTAATCTCTCTCTCCTCTCTCTCTCTCCTCTAGGATGTCAGAAGCATCTTAAGCAGGTATGTGTCTCTCTCTCACTCCCACACATACTTGGCAATGCTGGGAAAGAGCATGGAGATGATGTTAGCACTGCATCTCCACAGCAACATGTGTGGGGAAGGTCACATTTTGGATACAAATTTCTCAGATAAACTTAATCCTGAGGTTCTCACCCTGGTTCAGAAGACTCTGGAATTCTCCATTCAGTGGCAAGGCCTGACCTCAAATGTTTCCTAGAGATGTCACATCCCTGGGGGACTGGCTGCCTCAGGATTGTGGGCCTGTCACTGCTGGGGCACTGGTTACCATTCAGCCCAGGGCAGCAGTGGTCAAGTCTTTCCCAGCCTGAGGACTGTTTGGAGACCTGTGAGGAATGAGCTGGGGAAGGGGTAGTTGGTGTCTCAGTCTAGTTCCTAGAGGCAGATTTCTACAGCACTTCACCTGGGAACCTCCTGTCCCTCAGAGCATGGAGGCCAAGGAGTGAATTTGCCATGGAGACTCAATTCCCCTTTTGTCCCCAGAGCTGATCTCACCAGACCAGAGTTGCACAATATTAATGAATCCTTTGAAGGGAAGGTTGTACGGCCATGGGCTGTGTTGCACCTGCTCTGAGGCTGGGAGAAGTCGAGGAATTCAAACTCCAGGCATATTAGAGCAGCAACTCACTAGCCAGAACTTATAATGAGTCACACAGTGAAATATAATCACATGATGTTGTTTCTCTCTAGGTGTGAGAAGGGGAAGTTCCAACAGCCAAAGGAGATTTCTCCTGAACTGGAAGAGCGAGTCAGCAGTTTCTCCCAGAAAACTTTTGTGCTATCTGAGACTCTGAGGAACTTCAAAGGTACCTAAAATGGATCTAGGAATGCAAATTGGGATGAGTTTCTGAGACTGTGGGAAGAAAATGGTGCTGGTCAATTGGTTCATGCTTAGATGATGCTTCTATTTAATTGTTGGGTGTGAATGCCAGACACTTGGGTCCAGAACACTCAGGTTGATTCATTCAAACCTTTGTTTGCTCCAAAAACATGCCTTTCAATTACAAAATAAGAAATGACTCGTAGACTTTAATGTCAGAAGGGACTATCATGATCCATTTGCTCTGACCCCCTGTAAACTTTGGCTGACTTACTGAAGCCCTCAAATACTGATTTAAAGACTTCAAGTTACAGAGAGTCCACCATTTATTGTAGTTTTACATCTGTAAATGAAACATGCCCCATATGAGAGAGGAAGGGGAAAAAAGAAACAAAAAACAAACATGGTCTCTGGCAATTTGACTTGCTGGAAAATTCCTTCCCTATCCCAAATATGTTGGTCAGTTGGACGCTGAGCATTTCAGCAAGACCCAACAGTCAGACACCTGGGAAAAATTACTCTCTAACTCAGAGCTCTTCCCCGTCTAGTGCCCCATCACCAGCCATTGGGATATTTGCTACCAGCCACTGCATACAGAAAGAAGATCTGGCCAGTTCCCTTCTCTCGGGGCATAGGTGGGTCATGGGGGATTTCTCCTATGATGTTCTGATTACCCCTTACAATGTCTAACATATTATACACATCCAAATTGCATATTTACTAGTTCTTTTCCAGTCACCTTTGAGTGATATGAATATTAAATATCTTATATAGGTCATACACTGCACATGCATGAACATTTCATTGGCAGGGCTTTTTTTCTTCAAGCTATTTTTATGTTCTTGTTCTCTTCTCTCATTGGTTTATTACCACTGATTATGCACACGTCACTTTGACCTTTGTCTCCACACAGAGGGTATTGGACTTCTCTGTGGCTGAATGCACAGCCCCCCTCAGCCTAGCTCCAGCCCTTCAGTGCTGCCCCTCAACTGCACAGCCCCCCTCAGACGAGCTCCAGCCCTTCAGTGTCTTTCCCCCACTGCACAGCCCCCCTCAGACGAGCTCCAGCCCCTCAGTGCTACCCCTCCCCCAGCTGCACAAACCCCCTCAGCCTAGCTCTCCAGCAGCAGCAGCGATGAGGGACAATGGGAAGCCACTTCAGGGAGCCACCAGAAGTGAGTCCCGACCCCACCAAGAATTTGTTCCACCCTGGCCCCTGATCACAACAGATCTCCACCCACAGCCAGAGCTTGTCCCTATATCCTGGTCAGGAGGCAGAGGAGGTTCCCACCCACCCTGGGATAACCCCTGCCCAGAGAGGGGTGCCCTGCTCACAGTGAGAGGGTGGGAAACCCTGCTCCCCTGAGAGACCCCCCTCCTCTGTTTCCCACATCCTGTGACATGATGGGGGATCTCCCATGTAAGGGACACAGACAGGGGAGAGAAACGGGGTAAAGCGGTATAGAGGTGGGACACACACACACACACACACTCACTCCTTCTCCCATAAGACATATTATTTAAACAAGAAAAATAGTAGTGACAACAATGCACTGAAATATGGTTTTAGGATAAATATTTATTTCAATGCCCCCATCCTAAAAAAAAAAAAAAAAAAAAAAGACTGCGGCAGTGAGGTACATTCAAAAAAAGTGAGTTGAATTTATTATTACTATTATTATTGTTTATTATTAACTACCTAGCTAGGTTATGTTTTTTTCAGTGTGGAAAATTGTGTTATTTTATGGGTTGAATGATGACTGAATGACATAACACCTCGCCAATGTCCATCACTAAGTCCAGTAATTTTGTCAGGTGTCCATCACACAATATGATGCTGCCGACCCCTGGCCAAAGGGACCAAAGTGGGTAAAGTTACTTTTATGATAAAGTCTTTGTATGATCTGGGTCTAGGGTATGACAAAAAGCAGTGAGTGAATGAGACAAACCAACTGGAGTCTGAGGGGTGGGAGGGGATAATGAGGGGAAAAGTAAATCTCCTTTACAGATTGTGTGTCCTGGGATGGATGTGAGGCTGCAAGGACGTTTCCATTGCTGGGAGATGCCTGAATGAGAGAGGAAATAGAAGGTTTCAGATAGTGTGTCTCTGGGCCTCTCGCTCTGTTTCTCTGTCATGATGAAAACACAGCTCTTTGCGATCAGAGTGGGGACACTGTTATAAATATGATAGCCTGAAATCTCATCGCCTTTCCCCTGCCAGACACTCTGGAGACACGAATTGAGGAATCCCTAGAAGCACACAGACAGGGTGAGTTTGCAGCTGGAGATTGTCTTTAAATTATGAGAAAATGCTAGTGAAAACATCTTCATGGGATTGTAACTAAAGTTACCAACAAAATCAGCACACACAGAGCCCTAAAAATAACCCATTAAACAGCGAGGAGATCCATAGTTTGGGGATAGGGGGCCATGTTGCCCCCCCCCCAACGGCAAGCCTTGGGCAGGCGTGGAGCATCACAGGCAATGACTGTGCTTCGTGGAGGGGCAGCTGATCAGCTCCCCCTTTTTAGTGCAGCTTCTTCCTGGTGCTGGCCCCTCTCAGTGGCCCCACCCCTGCTCCTCTTCCTCCTGGACCCTCCACCTGCCCTGGGTGGTGCACGCGGGAGAGTGGGGACATGGGAAGGTGGAGGGTCAGGGGCTCTCCATAGTGGCCAAGGCTCCCAGCCTGGCCAGGGGCAGGGCCTCGGCGGGAAGATGAAGAGTGGGGCAGGGCCATGGAGAGGGCAGGGCGACCTAGTACCTCTCTCCCCAACTTCTACCAAGGTGCTGGAACACCCGTGGAGATCCCAAGCTGACATCACACAAATAGTCCTAGGATGACCAGAAGAGAGACGTGAAATATCAGGACGTGGGTGCGGGGATGTGCCACTGGAGAAAAAAAAAAACAAAAACCCAAGAGCTGGCGGTGGAGGGGAAAAAACAAACAAACAAGAGCCGCCGGAGCATAAGAAAAATTGGTGGGGGCTGAGAACCCATCGGCAGCTCCAAGCACCGTACCCCAGCACCAGCTCACCTCCGCTCTGCCTCCACCTCCCCTGAGCAGGCTGCCACGTCCTGCTTCTCACCCCTACCTCCAGCGCTTGCTCCACCATACAGCTGATTAACGCAAGCCTGGGAGGGATGGGGAGGAGGAGGAATGCGGTGTGCTTGAGGAAGAGGCGGGGCCAGCGTGGGGAATTTGGGGATGGATCCAGTGGGGGAGGGAGGAGGTGGAGTTGGGGCGGGGGTGGGCAGAGTTGGGGCGGGCGCGAGCCTGTGTGCTGGAGGGCAAAATATTGAGACAATTTGCATCCGATCAATGTTTGGACGGGACGCAGGATAAACAAGTAAATATTGGGACAGTCCCAATAAAATCTGGATGTCTGGTCACCCTAAATAGTCCTGACACTGACCTTAGTGCTGAGTTCATGCCCACGCTGCTGAACAGAAACACTCACTGAGCAGCCTGTGAACAAGCTCTCTGCCCTGAGGGCTGACACATCCCTCTGCTTTATCCCAGTGCAGATCTCCCCATCGCTCTTCTCCAACATCCTGTCTTTCCTTTGGGCAGGGTTGGGCTGCTCCCTGCTTCCTGGATTGGGGAGATGCTCGTCCTGTGATGCTGGCAGCTTCTCCCTGGGCTGGGGATGGTGCTACCTCACCCGAAGCCACCTCCTATGCTCTGATATTAAATAGCTCTTTCCCAATGCTGCACCTTCCTGTCTGTTCCCAGCCCTGGGAGTGGAGGCTGCATTAGAGGAGGGAGATTCCCTCTGGACTTCAAAACTGTACCTGCTTCCTCTGCTCCGTCCTCACTAACAGTGGCGGCTCTAGCTATTCCGCCACCCCAAGCACGGCAGGCAGGCTGCCTTTGGCATCTTGCCTGTGGGAGGTCCCCGGTCCCGCGGGTTTGGCGGCATGCCTGCGGGAGGTCCTCCGGACCTGCAACTTCAGTGTACCCACTGCTGAATTGCCGCTGAAGCAGCAGGACTGGCGGACCTCCCAGAGGCGTGCCGCTGAAGGCTGCCTGACTGCTGCCCTCGCAGCGACCAGCAGGGCACCCCATCCCCCGCGGCTTGCCGCCCCAGGCACGCATTTGGAGCGCTGGTGCCTGGAGCTGCCGCTGCTCAATAAAACCTTTCTTGATGGTCTCTCTCATCCTGGTAATGGAACAGAACAAGAGGGGTAGCTGGGAGCTGAAGCTTATGCAAGCAAATGGGAAACTAATGAAGTGGGTCTCCTTACAGAGACTGAGGAACTGCAGTGACATCCCTGTTCAGTCTCAGGTGCCCAGGACAGAGGCAACTCTCTTAGATCCAGGCCTGTCTCAGCCAGGACAGGGCTGCTGGGGAGCATGAGAAATGGTCCCAGCCTTCCCCAGAGCAGAGGTCTGCCCCTAACGCTCTGATTCTCTCCCCCCAGCAAATGTGACTCTGGATCCAGACACGGCTGATCCTGAGCTCGTCCTCTCTGATGATTGGAAAAGTGTGAGATGTGGAGACACATGGCAACGACTGCCCAACAACCCTGAGAGATTTGACACTTGGCCCCGTGTGCTGGGCTGTGAGGGATTCACCTCAGGGAGACATTGCTGGGAGGTGGAGGTGGGGGGTGAGGGATTCTGGGCTGTGGGGGTGGCCAGAGAGTCTGTGGAGAGGAAGGGACGGATCAGCCGTAGCCCTGAGCGGGGGATCTGGGCTGTGGAGCTGCTGGGTCAGTTCTGGGCTCTCACCTGCCCTGTGACCCCCCTGCCCCTGAGCCGGTCCCCCAGCAGGATCCGGGTTTGTCTGGACTGTGACCGGGGGCAGGTGACATTTGTCGATGTTGGTGATGAGGCCCCGATCTTCACTTTCCCGCCGGGCTCCGTCCGTGGGGAGAGAATCCGACCCTGGCTCTGGGTGGGGGGATCCCGGCTCAGCCTGTGTCCCTGAGACACAGCAGAGGGGGGAACCAGAAATCAATCTCTCTAGCCTCATGGACCCCAGTCTCTATGACCTTGGAGGACTCTCATCTGCCCAGCCACTGGTGCCTCATCTCTATGACCTGTGGAACCTCTTCCCCCTCCCTCCCTGCATCACCAGGGAGGGGAGGGGGAAGGAGGAAGAACCATGGGGCTGCAGGGGGCAGAGAGGCCCTGAGCGCAGAGGTGGGGGCTGGGCAGGGGGCAGCACTAGCAGCCGGGCTGGGGACAGGCAGAGGTGGGGGTGGCAGGGACACAGCATGAATCAATCAGGGTTTGGAGGGTTGGGGAGAAGCAGCAGCACGGAGCAGTTGGTACAGATCTGTGGGATTAGATCTCACTGGGGTCTCCCAGCCGGAGCTCCTGCTGCAGGGGCCACAGTCACTTCAGGACAACTGGTCACACACATGGGGGGGGTGACGGATGGGCAAGGGGTGCAGATTGATGGAAAAACCATTACATAATCCTAAAAAAAATCATTGTTGAGTTAGTCTCATGATTTTTTAAAAACTCTTGAGTTTGGCAGCACTGGGGGAGGCAGGGACAGGGCGGGTTTAACCAGAGGGAATTAGAAGCAACAAGAAGGAAAATGTGAATGAAAATAAAACAATAAAGGGAGAGTCCAGGAGAAATAGTGGAAAACAGGAATGAGAAGAGTGACAGAAAAATATCCCTGACAGGGGAACCAGCCGGGGGCAGCAAGAGGGGAAGGGATAAAATCAGGCAGGGGGTGGTGGCCATGGTAGCCATGGGGGATGATCTGTAACTGGGACGGGAGGAGGGTGGTAGAGACACAGGAAAGTAAACAGGGATCAAAAGTGAGGGTTAGGAAAATGAGTAGAAAAGGATAGCGTGAAAGGAAAGGGAACATGAGAGCGTTTAGGGGAGGAAAGTGAATGAGATTTTGCTTATACCAGGTGTGGAAAAGCAGAAGACACCAAAATCTATTCGTGTGCAGTAGGAAAGGAAAGAGAACAGAGGGATTTATGACATGTTGCTGAAAGTGAGACTGTAACTCATTCATTCCTGGCCATTGGAGCTATTTTAGTGCTATTAAGAAAACTGTTCTCAGTAGCTGGGGATCTTCCTTCCATGCTGTGGTTATTAAGGCTCCATTTACTAACCACCTTTAATTACTTACTGTAAATAAAACATTACAAACAATTCTTGTTTGTTCCATTTTAATGTCCCAGCTGTAGGTGCTGGGGGCAGCGTCATGGGATTTGCTTCCCAACCTTTTTGTGTCACCCCAACTTTCACAGGGAATATTGCACCTCTAGGATGAGAATTTGGGTTTACTGTGATGTGTCACTCTGCAGCCTGTGCTCTGTCCTGTGCACACCCCCATGTCAATCAGGAATTGCTCAGCTGTGCTCTGGGGAGGGGTGACTGGTTGCACAGGGGGCGATCCATGAAGGGACTTGGGTGTTGCAATGCTGAGCATCACAGTGAGTAATTTTTTGGCAGCAAGAAAATCACAGGAACAGCAGCATTGTGACCCTCAGAGCTGACTCAAGTGCCTAAACTCCCTAGACAATGTATGGGCAACACAGGCACCTTAGAATGCGCTTCACAGAAGCCACCTCAGTAGCTGGGGAGCCCTGTAAGCTAGCCAATGGGAGAGGCTGACAAGGGGGAAAGGGGTATCGTAAGCCACACCACTCTCATGAGTAGGCGCCTAAATCTGGGCTGCAGAGTGCTGTCTTAGCAACCTTCAAACAGGAACCCACCACCTGATGTCCAGTGCCTGGTAGTGGTGGTGGCAGCTGAGAGCCCCAGGTCCTTTGAAGTTGCCCCAGCAGGTTGCAGGGCTCCTAGGCGCACATGCTGGATGGGTGCAGTGGCACATTAGGGGAAGGAGAAGCCCCAGACCCCGGCAGGAGCTGCACTGGGCGGGGCGGGGGGCAAGGAGAAGCCCATCCCCCTGTGTGCGTAGCTGGCCTGAGCCCCTCCCTCTCCTGTGCAGAGCTGGCATCCATTCTCAGGCTGTGGAGAAATTCAGCCCAAATGTACTCACCTTGGTATCTCCATTTCCCCCATCACCACACAGCTCTGAATGGATTTAGCCTAGGAGGCAAGGCCAAGCATTAGACCCATATAGCAGGTGGGAACTAAGGAACCCAGAGGTCAAGTGTCTTTCCCAAGACTAAGCAGGGAATCAGTGGCAGAGCAGAGAACCAAACCCAGGACACCTGAGCCCCAGGCCTGTGCCTTAACCACTGGGTCACCCTTCCTACCTGAGGAGGGGTAACCTCCTCTGGGGACACTAGACAGAGCCCCCAGGAGGTGGGGAGCAGAGAGATGGGTAAAAGGACATTGGTGGGAAGCAAGAAGGGGAAACATCAGGAAGGGGAGCAAGGACTTAGCGGGGAGGGATAGCTCAGTGGTCTGAATATTGGCCTACTAAACCCAGGGTTGTGAGCTCAATCCTGGAGAAGGCAACTTAGGAATCTGGGGCAAAAATTGGTCCTGCTAGTGAAGGCAGGGGGCTGGACTCAATGACCTTTCGAGGTCCCTTCCAGTTCTAGGAGACTGGTATATCTCCAATTATTATCTTTTAGAAAAGAAACAAGAGGGAGGGAAAGGGGCAGGGAGAGTGATAGGAAGGGAGGGGAGAACAGTAGAAGGGAGCAGGGAAAGACCCCACTGCTTGTGCCTCCCATCCACCTTCCTCCCACAGCCAACAGTGGCCTTCAGCTACCAAAGAGGCACTAAGCCGGCGTGAGGCACAGAGTGAACACAGTGTCTTTACACAGGGGTGTTAGTGAAGGCAGCTTGTAGCTGAGTGTAATGATTTTAACAGACTGTAATTCATGGTAATGTAATGCTGTAGTTCATTGCTATTTGATTAATGATTGCTATGATAACACTGATAGACACACATTCAATAACTAGAATATGAAGGAAGTGTGTGTATAAATATGCTGGAAATTGTCATTTTGGACAGGGAGACTGAGCCAAACACACACACTGTTATATCCTTGGGGCAGCCGGTTTAGGAAGAAATCACTTGAGCCCAGAGAGCAGACAGCTAACCAAAACCTCCATTTTATTTACAGAGACAGAGAGCTCACTCAGCCGGTTGAAACCGGCTGAGCTATCCCTTAATAGTCTAACTCAGTTGCCATAGTAACAAAACCCATGACAACCAAATACACAACATATTCCTCCCCCGCTAATAAGAACATCCCCTAAATAAAACACACACTAAACTAGAGAAGGAGGGTAGACTGCCTCCATTCCCGGCTAAACCCTGGGGATTATTTTGCCCCATAACCGTGGGTTCGCCCTAACTAAAGATCCAGCCGATGAGGAGGCCTTCTGTCTCTAGGTGGATTACGGCGAACTTCTGGTGTTGTTGCACCCGAAAGTACTAGGGGCTCAGGGTCCGCAGCACGAATAGGTGAGGAGGTGGTATCAGCTCGTGCTGGGCAAAGGGGTATCTCAGCTGCCGGCAGTAATGGAGGAGAACAGTCAGGAACAGGTGACTCATGATTCGGTGTCTCACCAGGAGGGGTGAAGTCAGACCCCTCAACTGCAGATGGGTCCTGTAGACTGGCATGACCTGGCAACAGCTGATCTACATGTCGCCGCCAAGTAAGATTCTCTGCAGTCAGGACTGTATAGGAAACAGGTCCTGTTTGAGTGATGACTGTGGCCGGGACCCATTTAGCTCTGGAAGTATAATTCCGAGCCAAAACTGGCTGTCCTGGGCTAAAGGTTCGGTCTTTTGCTCTGGGTGCCCGTCTGATGACTTGATATTGCTGCTGATGTTGCACAGTTTGTCTGGGTTCAGAAGGTTTCAGCAGATCAAAGCAAGTGCGCAGCTGTCGTCCCATCATTAGAAAGGCTGGGGAAGCCTGGGTCGTAGCATGAGGTGTGTTTCTATAGGAAAGTAAGAAGGTATCCAGACGCTTTTGAATGGAGTGTTGTCCCTTTGCTGATTTCAAAGCGTTTTTCATTGTCTGCACAAATCTTTCAGCTAATCCGTTGGTGGACGGATGATATGGTGCTGACGTGATGTGGTGTATCCCATTTGCCTTCATAAAATTTTGAAACTCCTGAGAGACGAACTGCGGTCCGTTGTCACTCACAAGTTGTTCTGGCAGACCAAAATGACTAAAGAGTCCTCGTAGTTTTTGGATAGTACTCTCTGCAGTAGTGGACTGCATTATAGAGACTTCTGGCCATTTAGAATGGGCATCTACTGCCACCAAGAACATGCTTCCTTCAAGGGGGCCAGCAAAGTCAACGTGAATACGTTGCCACGGGTTTTCAGGCCAGTCCCATGGGTGTAGGGGTGCCCACTGGGGTGCATTTCTTACACCCTGACATGACATACAAGCTTTTGCCTTCTCTTCAATAGCACTGTCCAATCCAGGCCACCAAAAATAGCTTCGTGCAATTTCCTTCATGCGCACTATTCCACAGTGACCGGAATGTAGCTGTTCTAACATCTGTGATCTCAGGGGTGGTGGAATAATGACACGCCTCCCCCACAACAAACAACCAGATTGGACCGATAATTCCATCCGCCTGGACATGTAGGGAACAAGGTCGGGTGAGACCGAAGAGGTTTGTCGAGATTTTCCATGCATCACCAGGTCCATAACTTGGGATAATACTGGGTCAACGCGGGTTGCCTTCTTTATCTGAGTAGCAGTGATGGGTGTATTCTCTACCTGTTCAAAGTAGAAGATTTCCTGTTGGGCACTATCTTGATGTTTGACCGGTAAAGGCAACCTTGAGAGGCCATCTGCATTGCCGTGCAGAGTGGATTTCCGATATTTGATTTCATATGTGTGTGCAGAAAGTATCAATGCCCAACGTTGCATACGACTAGCAGCTAATGGGGGAATGCCTGTGTAGGGTCCAAAAATTGATGTCAGAGGTCGATGGTCTGTAAGAAGAGTAAACTTTCGCCCAAATAGGTACTGATGAAACTTCCTAATTCCAAAAACAATTCCTAATGCCTCACGTTCGATTTGGGCGTAGTTAGTTTCTGCTTTGCTTAGAGTGCGTGAAGCAAAAGCAATAGGTCTTTCTTCTCCCGAAGGCATAATGTGTGACACGACCGCTCCCACTCCATAAGGGGAAGCATCGCAGGCCAATTGCAGGGGTAAGGACGGATCAAAGTGCATTAGAACTTCAGAATTTAACAATGCATCCTTAGCTTTGTTAAATGCAACATCACAGGCTTCAGTCCACTTCCCAGGCCTTGTTCTGCCCAAGGAGCTCATGAAGTGGTTTTAGCAGTGTGGCTAACTGTGAGATGAACTTCCCATAATAGTTCAGTAGTCCTAGAAATGAGCGCAGCTGGCTTACATTTCGAGGTGGGGGAGCCTCCACAATAGCTTTAACTTTTGCAGGGGCCTTATGAAGACCTGCAGAATCGATGATGTGTCCCAAATATTCAACAGAGGGCTTGAAGAATTCACACTTGTCTTTGCGAACTCGTAGGCCATACTCTTCCAGTCTTTGTAGGGTAGCCTCTAAATTCTTTAAGTGATCCTCTTCATTTCTTCCAGTGACCAGGATATCATCCAGATAGCACTGAACTCCTGACAAGCCACACAAGATCTGGTCCATAGCCCTCTGGAACAGGGCGGGAGCCGATGTGATTCCGAAGGGTAGGCGACAGTATCGATAAAGCCCCTTATGAGTCACAATAGTCAACAGCTCTTGGGACTTTTCATCGACGTGCATCTGTAAATATGCTTGACTCAGATCAATCTTACTGAACTTTTGTCCCCCAGCCAGGCCTGTGAAGAGGTCATCGATGCGGGGAAGCGGGTATTGCTCTGCACACAACACTGGGTTGACAGTGACTTTAAAATCATAGAATCATAGAATCATAGAATTCAAGATCAGAAGGGACCATTATGATCATCTAGTCTGACCTCCTGCAAGATGCAGGCCACATAAGCCGATCCACCCACTCCTTAGCCAGAGACCCCTGCCCCATGCCTCGGAGGAAGGCGAAAAACCTCCAGGGCCATTGCCAATCTTCCCTGGAGGAAAATTCCTTCCCGACCCCAAATATGGCGGTCAGCTGAACCCCGAGCATGTGGGCAAGACTCTCCAGCCATACCCGCAATCACCGCAAATCCAGAGAGAGCCATCTTTCTTTACTATTGGAACGATAGGAGTGGCCCATGAGCTATGGGTAACTGGTATTAGGACTCCATTGGTGACCAGGCGCTCCAGGTCTGCTTCAACTTTTGGCCTGATGGCATATGGCACAGTTCGGGCTTTCAGATATTTTGGTGGACTGCCAGGTTTAATGTTCAATGTCACAGTGATTCCCTTCATACTTCCCAAATCATCTCCAAAAACAGCAGCATGTTTCCTTAGTATAGGGGTTAGACTGGTTTCTTCTTTAGTCATCCGGTGCACTTCTGCCCAGTTCAGCTGAATCTTCCCAAGCCAAGACCTACCCATTAAGGCTGGGTAGTCACCTCTCACCACAAACAGTGGCAATTTAGCCGCCTGTCCATTGAGCTCCACCTTAACATCAATAGTGCCCAACATGGGCACAGCTTCACCTGTATACGTCTTCAGAACAGTTTTTGTTGCCTTAAGCGGAAGATGCTGTAGCTTTTCCTTATACACAGTCTCAGGAACCAGCGAGACAGCTGCACCGGTGTCTAGTTCCATGCGTATAGGTTTGCCCTCCAATAAGGGGGTTACCCAGTATTCATGTGAGCCCGCTGCCAAAGACAAAGCATGCAGTGGCACTTCCTCTTGTGAGGAGGTGTCACCTTGATCATCCTGGGTCTGCTCTAGGGTATGCAAGGTTTCTCTTTTTGTCGGCCAGACCACAGGCCTCTTTTTCTTTTGTTTACAGGCATACTCGATGTGTCCCTTTTTGCCACAGTGTCGACACATCAGGTCCTTACACCAGCATTCTGATGCCTGGTGACCCGGCTTACCACAGCGGTAACATTCTTGACTCTGCACCGTTTTGTGGGTCAGTTCTTGTGACACTTTTTGCACCCTAGGGGATGCACCGATGTATTGTGCCTCCCTTGTAGCCAGTTCCATGGAGACAGCAATATCAACAGCCTTCTGTAATGTAAGCTGAGCCTCTGTCAGTAGGCGCTTCCATATAGCTTCATTGCAGAGGCCACACACTAACCTGTCACGCAGGGCATCATTTAACATCTCTTTAAATTCACAGTGTTCTGCTAGCTTTTTTAAAATGGCTACAAATTGTACAACTGTTTCATCTTCCTTTTGGTCTCTTTTGTGGAACCTATATCTTTCAGCAATTATCAGTGGTTTTGGGGAGAAATGAGACCCCAGGATTTCCACAATGTCACTGTAAGATTTAGTCTCAGGCTTAACAGGGTGTAGTAAGCTGCGTAGCAGGGAGTAGGTTTTAGCCCCTACAACAGTTAAGAATATTGGCACCTTCTTCGCTTCTGTAATGTCATTTGCAATACCAAAAAGCTCAAAACGCTCAGTATACACATGCCACTGCTCTGTATTCTCATCAAAAGGCTCCAGGGGGCTGGTCAGAGTAGCCATGATTTTTAGTTTCACTTTCACAGTCAGTGCAAACAAGCAGCTTTTTTTCTTTGTTTGGTCTTTACCTTGACTTCTACTTCCTTCTGTTACTGGAGCAGCACCAGGATCCCACCCTCGTCGCCAGTGTTATATCCTTGGGGCAGCCGGTTTAGGAAGAAATCACTTGAGGCCAGAGAGCAGACAGCTAACCAAAACCTCCATTTTATTTACAGAGACAGAGAGCTCACTCAGCCGGTTGAAACCGGCTGAGCTATCCCTTAATAGTCGAACTCAGTTGCCATAGTAACAAAACCCATGACAACCAAATACACAACACACACCTCACCCTTAAAGCAGGAGGGGCAGAAAGGAGTTGGCAGTGGGCAGGAGGTGCTCGGGGGAGGGGACCTAGGGGGCACAGCAGGGGAGGAAGAGGTGGAATGTGGCAAAGTGGGGGCTTGGCCTTTGGGAAAGGGGCAGAGCCGAGAGGGGGCACCCACTGGCAAAACCAAAAATCAGCACCTATGGCGTGTGGGGCGATATCAGTGGCGGCGAAGGCAGCAGGGGGGCATATGGAAGGCTTGGCCCTCCTGGAAGAGTGCGCCCAGCAGCACAGCTGGCAGCTCACTAGGCACCAGCCAGCGCAGGCGCAGCACCGCCCAAATGTCAGCACCAGCGGGGGCCCATTGACTGTTCTGCCCTGGGGCCTGGAATTGCTGTTGTTGGGCCTGGGGGAACTGTGCTCATGTCCTGCTTGGGGCCCACAGCCCAGCTCTGCGCGTTCCCATAGCTTGTTCTCGGTGTCTGTTCCCCTTTCTGTTCACTGTGCTGTGTTAGATCGAGGATGACACTCAATTAGGGGGCTTCCCTTGGGTAACAGAGAGATTTACGCTCTGAATTCTCACTGGCACGATGCTTTAAAAATCTTAAGCAGGCCAGCCCTCCACAATCATGAGGTTTAATAAGTACAATATAAGTATTATTTTATTTGCCTTTTGGTGTCTCAGAGCTTTAGATTGCACTGGGGTGAAGTTTGTAAGTGTTTCTCTGCAACAAAGAGAACTAGATACTTCCTTTGTTTAGAAAACAAAAGCCAAGAGTCTCTCCTCCTCACATGCTTCCAGGAGCTGGGGCTTCATCAAACACACCAAATATCACAAGACTCATGATAAAATCATGAAAGTTGGTGATGCTGCAGCCCCTTTCCACTGGGGCAAGCAGCGTTAGTGTAAATGAGAATCAGGTCTTGAAAACACTGATTCCAGTTTATCCAAGCTTTTAGCCTGAGAGTTTGTTATCACAAGGCTTGGAAGAATGAGCTTTTATTCATAAAGGTTGGCAAACATTGCTTTTGCTATCTACACACAGACCAATGAAAAATATTTCAATTGATAATAAATGAAAATTACAGATATGCCAAGTAAGAACAAGGCTGCTGGAGAACTTATTTGAGTTTAATTGAAGGACAGTGACTCTGCATCTTTTGACAGGTGCTTTATAACCATCAAAACAGATGGTCACATCTTCAACTTTTTGAATCTCGGTATCTAGTGACATTAAATCATTGTGGTCTGACTCACTATTGACATATCCCCCCCATAATTTCCCACAACTGTGAAAACTGAAATTGAGAACATTTGGAAGGAAATGCTAAACCCAGAGTTTTGTGCAATTGTGAAAATTTAACTCAATGAATATTGAAAAAAATGCTTAAAACTAGCTGCAATACAATCTGTTGATATTATATATTGTGACAAAGTTCTGTCCCTGACTCCACAGGTCCTGCATTTCCTGGCAGATTTTTGCTAGCCTCAGGGGCTCCCTGTGACCCTCCATGTAGCCCTTCTCTCTCTGCAGGCAAGGGTCACAGCTTACTGAGCCATTATCATCATAAGCCAACAAGGGAGGTAAAGAGAAACAACCTGTAGATTGCCACGGACTCGCAGGGGCGAAAGAAAATGCAGGCCTGTTATTTACCAGGCTGCACGTGGCAACAGACTATATTGGTACGGGATGCAAGGAGAGTGTGGGTCACGATGCAAACTGCAGACACACACACACACACTAAACTTAATCAATTTAAAAGTTTTATTGGGGATAATTACAAGGGGTAAGGGAGCAGCGTATGATTAGCTAATAGAGTTAATGAAACTTAAAACACACAATGACTAAAATATCTACTAACAATATTTATAAACAAAGATGCAGCACTTAGTAATAACTGATACTTACAAATACAAACCAACGCATAACGACCGGCAAACGTAGAAGCTCTGTTTGAAACACGTGAGCTGAGAGAGAGGCTTCAAGGTGATCAGGCTCGGTTACAGGTATACACAGGACACACGGGTATACACAGGATTCGGTTTTCTTTCTCCTCTCCCTGCCTGCACATGGCAGGCAGGCCATAAAGTACCCACTATGACATCATAGAAGTGTCATAGGGGACGGGGCCCAAAACCTGTTTGTGTTTGTTTCTGATTGGCACAAGCGAAGTTAACACCATGTAGGGGAGCAGGTGCCTTAAAGTCTGGCTTCGCCCCCAAAAGGTGAGGAAATGCATATTGCCTTAGAATGCGTTCAACACTGAATGACAAATGAAGAGGCCAGGGCAATACCGGTATGGGCAAGTTTTACAGGATGCAGACAGGAACTTATCTCAACGTGCCCCCGTGCCCTGGCCGAAATAGTTTGGCCGAAAACCTAAACTTCCGAGTCCGACTCCTCATTCCCACCTACGAGGGGATGCGCTTCGGGGGTGGAAGCGATGTAGGCCGAGGCAACAAACTTGTGAATGCAGGCTTTAATGAAGGCACATCTGAGACAGAGAAGAGCGAGCCCAACCAGAAGGGACACAAACAGGGATTGGAAATAGGATTTGTAGGGCGCAAGGCCAAGCCAATCGAGCCATGACCAAAACTGGAAGGACTCTCGTGACTCTCTGACAGTAGAGCTCAACGTTTGCAGGTCTTTAACAATTGAGGACAAATTAGGATAAATAGAAGGCAAAGAAACGCAACATTTATCAGCAAAGTTAGGATATACTTCAGCAAATTTAGTACAAAATGAGGAAGATTGCAACAAATATTGAATCATTAATCTATTTTGAATACTATACTGAACAAGGGAATTTAACTGCTGATTAATTAAGGAGAGGCCCTTGCCCGTGGTATTAGCAAGCATTTCAATAGCAAGGGATTGAAACAGCACTTGATCACGTAACATCATATAACCAACAGGGTTAAAACTAACAATAGAGGAGGCGAGGGAGGAAGCTGTTGTTTGCAAACGAGTCCAAAAAGAGTGGGTACTACGATGGTGTCGGTGGCTAGATGGCAAGGTATAAATACCTCCGCCCTGTAGATACAGGGTGCCAATGGTGCATATACCCCGGGGATTGGGAGGAAGCACAGCAAATGCAACATTACCGCAAATCCAAAAATGACCGGGTCTTAAGGAAGAAACTGTGGTATGGCTCCACCCATTATTGGTTACAGAATAAAAGCTGGATGCACTATTGATACATGCAGCCTCAGCATGATGCATATGCTGGGCATGAAACAGATACGTATGTGTTATGGAGGTATAGAAGGTTCCAAATAAAATATTATAAGTAAAACGATAAGAACAATTAATGGGAGCGGGGTAGGTAGAATTAAGAGTGGGTTTAGTTAGGGAGGTATTAGCATAAGAGAAACTCCACATAGAACAATTAGAATAAGTACCAACCCAAGTAGGGGCTGGGGTTAAACTATTACCAACAAAAACCCAACAATGAGATGCTGGAACTCTAATACTCTCAATTAAAGGAAAGCTATGATCACTTCGACCTGAAGCATTAAGAACTGGAAACACATAAGAATTAAATTGTGAGGAACAATTATTCCAAACACTAGAAGCAGCCCACTGCACATAGGGGGAAGAACAATTTACACTAGATATATTAAATGAAGAAAAATTATAAACTATTGGTACAAATTGAAAGGGCAATGGATATTTAGGTGAGAACTGAGCGGAGCAAACAAGACAATCTTCTGGACTCAGCGCTGACAGGGACTGGTTTCCGCTGACCTCCTGCACCCAGTAGGCGGCGAACCAAGTTTGTAGTCCACCCTCTCCTAAGGGCTCCGTGGGCAAAGATGTTGTGAGGGAGAGCAGTATAACCTGTAAAACAGAATAATACGAGCCCTGCTTAGGGGCATTAGTTAGCTTATTAAGAACTACATTTGCCGAGCCAGTTATGATGAACTAGCTTGTTACCAGGGGTACTTGTAGCCACTAAGTAGAAGTTAGGGTACTTGCCGGCCTGGAGAATGGTGGCTTTTATGGGTTCTCGATGGCCAGAGGCTTGGGGTTCGGTAAGCCAAACCAGTTGTCCAGTGTTAAACACGGGGGACCAAGGCGGCTTAGGTGTAGGTGAAATGTGAGGCCAGCGAGAGTAACTTTTGTTGAGTGCGATAAGTACCTGGGGTAAAAATGAGCTCCAGTTTTTAAAATCAGGGTTGGGGTTTGCCGTTCGCAACATAGTCTTAAGGACTGCGATTTTTCGCTCCACCACACCATTGCTTTGAGGATGATATTTAGTATGGATATGAAGGGAAGCCCCCCATCCAAAAATGAGCTGTTCAATGCTTTTGCTGGTAAAGGGTGGCCCCCCATCTGCTTGGACTTCAGTGGGAGTGCCCCAGGCAGCTGCTGTTTGCTTAAGAGCCACAGCGACAGAAGCAGCATTGGTTTTAGTAAGAGGGACACAAAAAGTTTGTCGAGACCCCAGATCGACAGTAACTAAGGCTTTTGGAAAACGACGAGCACCTGGCAGGGGTCCTATTAAGTCAATTTGCCACGTACTACCTGGGGCAAAGTGTTCTGCAGCATATGCAGAACGCTCATATCGGGGACGATTCATAGTTTTTACCTGCACACACTGCAAGCAGGACTGAACAATGAGCTCGCACTGACTGCGGCTAACGTCAGGCTTTTGGTTAGAGAAGCCAGATAACAGGCCGTACAATTTTGTGGGTGGTAAGTGTCCCCATTCTTCGTGGAGCCAGCGCAGCAGCGGGTCGGCCTGTGGGGCGGGATTTGCCATATGAACTTGGGAGACCTCTCTCATTCTTTGATCAAGACTGGAATGCAGGGGGTTAGAGTCTGGTCGATGAGAGGGACAGTGTGTAATGAACCAAGGGTGAGAGAATTTACGAATTAGGGTAAAAATTTGGTCCCACATTTTAACAAAAGCTGAGGGAGAGGCTTGCTCAATTAAAATATCTAAACAAAATTGAGAATCGATGCCTAAAACAACTTGCTTGTTGGCAGAGTGGGCATTAGCAACATGCTGGGCAGCTAAAAGAACGCCCTGCACTTCGCATTCTTGTGCGGAGCAGGAGGGGGGCAGTAACTGCACATTAAAGTGATTACATGTGGAACAAAGAACTCCCGCCCTAGGGGATGGTGAGGTGCCCCCGTCAGACACAACCCAGGGATCATATTTTACTTCAATGCATAACGGCTGGTGAGATGGGGGGGCTAAGATGTTATCGCTGGGAGTTAGGGTCCATGCCTGCCAAGCTACCTCAACCTGGAAACATAGAAGCTGCCAGGTGCGAGTAATGCCATGAAACTCGGGTGGAGGGGTACTTGTAAGCCACGGGATTAAATGGACACGTGGTCCAGACAGGGTACCTGGGATAGGGACTTGGGACCAGTGACGAGCACTGGACGCAGCCAGTAGCATTTTTCCCACCAGACCATAGTTATACTGGGGTCCAGACAGGCGATGGGCCCAATTGTAAATGGCATTACCATGTTGCAATACAGTGAACCCTACATGGTGTTTTGTGATAAACAAATCAATGTTGAGGGGTTCTTGGGAATTAAAACGGGCGAGGGGGGGGTTAGAGGCGAACCAGCCAGCTAGCTTCTCTAAGCTTTTTTGTGCTGATGCATTCCACACTTCTCGGGAGCGTTTAGAAGAGAGAGAGCTTTGTAGGATTTCTAGGTTAGAAATTAATTGCGCCGGAATATATTGGCGGTGATAATTAAGGAGACCTAGTAGCTGCTGAAGCTCTCGTTTATTTTTTGGAGGGGCCTCTGTCCAAGGGTCTAATACGCTGGCTGGGGCTTGTGTGTGAGTGGTGGGAGTGAAATGGAGTCCCAAGAATGAGAATTGCTGGCTGGCCTGCAGGTGGCTCTTTGTTTTGTTAATTTGCCACCCATCTGCTTCTAATGCATCTATTACCATTTGGGTGGTACTTTGAACTGCTTGTGGATTGGGCCCACAAATGATAATGTCATCTACATAGACTAACACAGACACATCCTGTAGGGGTTTTACCTTTTGTAATGTGATATTGAGATGGGACGATGCAAGTGCAGGTGAATTACAGAACCCCTGTGGGCAGACTTTCCATTTATATTGGACGCCCTTAAAAGCAAAATTTAAGATTCCTTGTGTGTCCTGGAGTGGGATTTGGTAAAACATATCTTTTAAATCAAGAGTACATGCCCACTGATTACTTGCATCGCTAAGTTGCCGCTGTATTTCTGGAATGGTGACAGAGCTGGAAAATGCAATAGGCTTTACACGGCAGTTAGCTTGTCTATAATCAATGACAAGGCGATATTTAGAGGGATCGCCGGGCTTGGGAATACCCCAACCCGCGGACAGAAAGGTGGATGCAGTAACCCTTTCTATCTTTTTCTCTTTTAGAAGCTGAGTGAGCAAGGCTTCAATAAGGGGAAGCCCTTCGGATTTTGTGGGGATAGGGGAAAATTTCCATGGCTGGGAGTTAACTACTTCGGGGGTATAGGGGGAGTGATTGCCTACAGTTATAGGGAGGGCTTGCAGAATTTGATTATGCAGTTTAAATTTTTTAATATCTGAGACACCTAGCAGATTTTTTGATCCTAACAAGGCTTTTATTTTTCTTATGTATTTTCCATGGGCAATTTTAACCCAAACCACGGGTTTTTCTTGTACTGCATTGAGGCCTTGAACAAACATAAAGGAGCCAGTAGGACAGTGGGGAACGTTGGGCTCAATAATGCTAACTTGAGCTCCAGTGTCTAATAAAAAGGAGGTGGGAGTATCACCGTTAACTAACAGGGTGGCGTATGGGCGTTCATCGTTGGGGTCTTTAATTTGGGCCGGGCAGCATCCGGCCCCTATTCGTTTTTTGATCTAACATAGTCCTCCCAATTTTTCCAGCCTAGCTGTTCGGCTCTATTTTGCTGCTCTTGGCCTGACATTTTACGCAGGGCTTCTTTGGGGATTCCTTTGTTAAGAAGGAAGCCAAATCGTGCCCGTTCAGCTTTAGTTCGCTCAGAATGTTTTTGGGGATTAAACTGACTCTTTGGAGGGTCTTTTGGTGGCGACTCAACTGGGAGGACAACAGGCAGGGGCGGCTGTGACAACTTAATTTTACTAACTACTTCAAATAACGTTAAGATGGATCTGCGAACAGCTGCATGCAAGTGCAGCATGGCACCGGTGTCAGCTCCAGGGGCAGCTTCTAATGCTAAATCAACTGCCTCTGCTGAGACAGGAACTTGGGTGGGATCAGTAACATATATAAAGGGTGTGGCCACCAATTGCTGTTGAACAGTTAAATTAAGTGGGTTTTGTAGTGGATCCCACAGGGCTATGGAAGCTCCTGCGATTGCCCATATTAAATCATGAGGAGTGACTAAGGCTCCCGGGGGGATATACAATCCTTTAAAACTGCCTTGCATTGCTAAAATGGCAGCTGCCGGGGTGGTAAGTGGCCAAATGCGATTATTTAATAAAGCATGACCTGTGAAGCCTCGTGCCCAATTGGCCGTTTTAGCTAAGATGCCAGCCTCCTCACGGTCCACCAGTTCAGCTCCGTGTTCTAAGGCTAGCCGTCCGACCCAAACCATAGGGGCCTCATCGGTTTTTCGTTGCGTTTCTTTAAAAACTCTTTAAGTTCGGCTTTAGTACGAGTTCACAGTTCAGTAACCTGCGTGGTGTTGCCTGTTTGTGCATCTATTTTAGTTTTAGTTATTGCAATAGGCAAAGCTTCTGCTACAGTTTCAGATTCAGTAAATTCTGGGGCTGTTGGCAGAGCTGGATACAGAGGAGTTTTAGGAGCTTCATATGGGGGTGGCAAAATTTTCTGAGAGGGACTTGGGGGGAGGGAGGTAGTGATGGGCTCTACCTTTTCTGTCTTCTCCTTATTATCATCTTTAGGTGAGCCTGGGGCTGCCTGTTTAGCTGCAAACACTGTGCCCCCGTGGAGGACAGAGCACAGACCAAGGGCCTTGCATATCATGCTAAACAGGACAGTGGAAACATCCTCAGATTTATATTCATCGGGTCGCAATTGTTTGGTTCTCTAAATTAAATCTAAATCTTTTATCATCTGGCATAATAATTTGTGTGCCGGATCAGCAGGCATTACCCGGGGTGGGGGAATCAATTTGGAAACGGTACCTCCGGATTTTCTAACAATGCGGCTACATTCTCTCCAAAGCTGAGAGGGATCTGCAGCACCGAGGTTCTCCACAGTCTCCGTGCACTGAGGCTGTAGAGAACAATCGGCTGGCTGACACCTAAAGCTCGGGTGGCACCGGAGGAGGCATCCCGTATCTGCCAGGGTTAATGGTACAGTATAGCCTTTTAGAGTTTTGCCCGAGCCAAGGGAACAGATCCATTCTATTTTTGGATTAGTCGAATTTTGGCTAGTAAAAAGGTGAAACTGCAAATGTTGGAACTGTTCAGTTTCATCATCTGCGCGGTCTGCAGCGTGCCATGGGCATGGCCCAACCTCCTTGCATCCTGTTCGTGACGCCATGTAGATTGCCACGGACTCGCAGGGGCGAAAGAAAATGCAGGCCTGTTATTTACCAGGCTGCACGTGGCAACAGACTATATTGGTACGGGATGCAAGGAGAGTGTGGGTCACGATGCAAACTGCAGACACACACACACACACACACTAAACTTAATCAATTTAAAAGTTTTATTGGGGATAATTACAAGGGGTAAGGGAGCAGCGTATGATTAGCTAATAGAGTTAATGAAACTTAAAACACACAATGACTAAAATATCTACTAACAATATTTATAAACAAAGATGCAGCACTTAGTAATAACTGATACTTACAAATACAAACCAACGCATAACGACCAGCAAACGTAGAAGCTCTGTTTGAAACATGTGAGCTGAGAGAGAGGCTTCGAGGTGATCAGGCTCGGTTACAGGTATACACAGGACACACGGGTATACACAGGATTCGGTTTCTTTCTCCTCTCCCTGCCTGCACATGGCAGGCAGGCCATAAAGTACCCACTATGACATCATAGAAGTGTCATAGGGGACGGGGCCCAAAACCTGTTTGTGTTCGTTTCTGATTGGCACAAGCGAAGTTAACACCATGTAGGGGAGCAGGTGCCTTAAAGTCTGGCTTCGCCCCCAAAAGGTGAGGAAATGCATCTTGCCTTAGAATGCGTTCAACACTGAATGACAAACGAAGAGGCCAGGGCAATACCAGCATGGGCAAGTTTTACAGGATGCAGACAGGAACTTATCTCAACACAACCCTCATTCACACAGTCTCTGTTGTCTCCTAGTCTCAGTGATTAATCAGGGAGGAGAGGGGAGAGCCCAGGCTCACCCTCTACTCCAGGCTCCAGCCCAGGGACCCTACAATTAGCAGCTAGGGTAGCTGACTTTTTGGAAATAGGACATGTAAAATTCCCTGGGCCACTTCCCCACAGCAGCCCCCACTCAATATCTCCTTCACAGTTACCTCAGGGCCTTCTTCCTTGCACCTGATATGGCTTCATACAGCTTCATTCCTCCTATAACTCCTGGCACCCACAGCTCACTGACTAACTGGGAGGCTTTTAATTAATTCCAACCATCCCTTGATTGGCTTCAAGTGTCCCAATCAATCTAGCTATCTCCACTGCCTTCTAGAAGGATCTTAGGGTATGGCCCCTGGTGTCTTCATTAACCTGGAGCAACTGCCATTTGGTTACCATGGTACCAGGGATTTGTTTAGCCTGGGGCTAACATACCTGTTCCTCACTACTTTACTGTAGCCATCTGGCCTTGCCCCACCACAATATATAGATATATCTCAATGAATTCTGCCAAGCCTGACTATTCTTCCTTAGCAGGTCCAGTGCAACCACTAGGCAAACTAGGCAGCCGCCTAGGGCACCAAGATTTGGGGGCGCCGCAGCCAATCAAGACGCTGGCTACAGATCACAGACTGTAGGGAGGGAGGACGTATATGATAAAAACCACGTTCCCAGTGAATTGCTTTTCTGCCATTTAAAAAGCCAGCGAAGGTCTTTGATTGTGAATCGATACAGATAGGTACATTTACACAGTAATAGCTCCTTTCCCTTTCCTCCTTTCTCCTTTCCGGTGTAGATTGCACAGCAGCCAGAAGGAGAGTGGAGCAGCTTGCGGCGGGAAGTGTAAGACCCCTGCTGAGCAGGGCCGGTGCAAGAATATTTGCGTCCTAGGCGAAACTTCCATCTTGCGCTCCCCTCCCCCCTTCTCTCCTCCCAGAGCATCGCTTATTATAAACTTTCAAAAATGAATACTGCATAATATGGCATTGTTCATTAGAATTAATACACGTTCGGCTTGAAAATTTATTGATTTCATTATTCAGTCTACTTATTTAATAAAAATAAATGAGTAACCTGACAGTGTTGATATTGTTATTGTTTTCACTTTGCACAACATAGCATGGATCTTAAAATAAATCACATATATTATACACGATACACTGTCACGTCCTTCCTTCATTCTTTCATATCAAAATCTACTACATTTTATTCTACCTTTATAATATCCAATTATTGTTATTAATAAAATGTATAAAATTAGAGCCTTGCATGGTGTCAAGTATCAGGGGGTAGCCGTGTTAGTCTGTATCCCCCAAAACAAGGAGTCCACCAGCAAGTACACACCACACCACAGAAACACTAACCCAGGAACCAATCCCTGTAGCAAACCTCGTTGCCTTTTCTCTGTCCCCAGATATACTCTAGAGACACCATCAGAGGCCCCAACCACATCAGCCACACCATCAAGGGCTTATTCACCTGCATGTCTACTAACGTTATGTATGCCATCATGTGCCAGCAATGCCCCTCTGCCAGGTACATTGGCTAAACTGGACAGTCCCTATGTAAAAGAATAAATGGACACAAATCGGACCTCAGGAATGGTAACATACAATAGCCAGTAGATGAACACTTCAATTTCCCTGGCCATTCTGTAACAGATGTAAAAGTCACGGTTCTTGAACAAAAAATCTTCAAACCAGACTTCTAAGAGAAACAGCTGAACTAAAATTCATTTGCAAATGTAATGCGTTGGGGACCACTGGAATAGGTCTATCTGGGGATAACCCCACCCCTGTAAAGTTGAATTTGTGATGTCTGGGTGAAGGGACCACTCTTGGCCATGGAACAATCTGCTGAGGTTGTCCACAAGCTCATTCTGTACCCCAGGGAGGTACAAAGCTTGTAGGTGTATTGAAAGTTTTACCCAGAAGTCCCACAGCATGAGGGCTTCTCGGCACAGGGGAGAGGAGCGTTTACCCCCATTTGTTGATCTAGAACATTGCTGCTGTATTGTCCATCATAACTGATACACAATGACCGGAAGGTCGGGCATGCTAGTCGTACCACTCTCAGCTCTCTGACAATGATGTGGAGAGCCTGGTCAGCCTGAGACCAGAGACCTTGATTCCTGAGGTCCCCCAGATGAGCCCCCCATCCCAAGTCTGATGCATCCATCACTAGTGACAGAGACGGCTGTGGAACAGCAAAGGGGACCCCTGAGCAAACCTCCTGAGGGTCAACCCACCACAGGAGAGAGTCGAGGACCAGGCAAGGCAGGGTTACGATCCTGTCCAAGCTGTCCCGGGCTGGTCAATACACTGACTCCAGCTACAGCTGAAGAGGTCTGAGCCTGAACCTGGCGCGCTGCACCACATAGGTACAGGCAGCCATGTGTCCCAGGAGCTTCAGACAATTTCTCACTGAGGTGGTGGGAAACTGCCTGAGGTCTCGAATGATATCGGTCAGGGCCTGAAACTGTGCTGTTGGCAGGTATGCCCTGGCCTGGGTCAAGTCCAATACTGCCCCTATTAACTCTATCCTCTGGACAGGGGACAGAGTGGATTTTGTTTCGTTTATAAGGAGACCCAGGTTGTTGAAGGTGGCTGTGATGAATTTGACTTGAGCTTCTGCCTGAGTTCTGGAGTGGCCTTTGATCAGCCACTCGTTGAGATATGTAAACACCTGTATCTGGTGTCTGCACAGGAATGCAGTGACGACTGCCATGCACTTGGTAAAAACCCGAGGTGCTGCTGACATGCCAAATGGAAGGACTGCAAATTGGTAGTGAGTGTTGTCCACTGTGAACCTGAGGTACTTCCTGTGGGGTTGAATGATCGCGATATGAAAATTCACGACCTTCAAGTTGAGAGCAGCACACCAGTCAGCTGGATCCTGTAAGGGGATGATAGAGGCCAAAGAGACCATGTGGAACTTGAGTTTCTTCAGGAACTTGTTGAGTTCTCGCAGGTCCAAGATGGGCGTGAGGTCGCCTTTGGTTTTTGGTATTAGGAAACACCAGGAATAAAAGCCCTCACCTCTGTTCTCCTGAGGAACCTCCTCCACTGGCCCTAGAGATAGGACTGACTGCACCTCCTGGATAAGGAGTTGCTTATGAGAAAGGTCCCTGAAGAGGGACGGGGAAGGAGGGTGGAAGGGCAGAAAGGCACAGAACTGGATGGAATATCCCCTCTCTACTGTGCAGGGTACCCAACGGTCCAAGGTGATATGGGACCATGCATGGTAGAAAGGGGATAGTTGGGACGAGAAGGTAAGGTGGGGTGGATAGGTTGATTTGGCCCCCAAAGATGGGTTAGGGTAACCTGAGCCCTGGCCAGAGGGTTGCTGCAACCTCCTACTGCTGCTATGATTTTTCCTTCTGGAGTCATCCTGATGGCTCTGCTGACCAAACCGCTGCTGGAGCTACGGGTGGAAGTGTCTCCTCTGAGCTGATGGAGTGTAGAAGCCCAGAGACCTGAGGGTGGCTCTAGAGTCTTTAAGGCTGTTTAGCCTTTTGTCAGTTTTCTCTGGCCTTGTCTACACTACAAGACTATTTCGAATCAACTTAGTTCGAATTTGTGGATTCGACCTTATGAAGTCGAATTTGTGTATCCATACTAAATACACTAATTCGAATTTCGGAGTCCACATTCACGGGGCCAGCGTCGACTTTGGAAGCGGTGCACTGTGGGAAGCTATCCCACAGTTCCCGCAGTCCCCGCTGCCCATTGGAATGCTGGGTAGAGCTCGCAATGCCTGCTGGGGGAAAAATGTGTCGAGGGTGGTTTTGGGTAACTGTCATCATTCAACCGTCACTCACAAACGCCCTCCCTCCCTGAAAGCGCCGGCGGGAAATCTGTTCGCGCACTTTTCTGGTCGGTTACAGCGCGGACGCCACAGCACTGCGAGCATGGAGCCCGCTGCGATCATCGCTGCACTTATGGCCGTTGTCAACTCCTCGCACCTTATCGTCCACCTCTGCAACAGTCAGCTGCTGAGAAATCGGGCGAGGAGGCTCCGGCAGCGCGGTGAGGAGAGTGGCGCAGACCTCTCAGAAAGCAGGGTACGCCGGGCAGTGGAGATCATGGTGGCAATGGGTCACGTTCATGCTGTGGAACGGAGATTTTGGGCCCGGGAAACAAGCACGGACTGGTGGGACCGCATAGTGCTGCAGGTCTGGGATGACACAGAGTGGCTGCGAAACTTCAGGATGCGTAAGGGCACTTTCCTTGAACTGTGTGACTTGCTGTCCCCTGCCCTGAAGCGCCAGGACACCCGGATGCGAGCAGCCCTGAGTGTGCAGAAGCGAGTGGCCATAGCCCTCTGGAAACTTGCCACGCCAGACAGCTACCGGTCAGTAGCGAACCACTTTGGCGTGGGCAAATCTACCGTGGGGGTTGCTGTGATGCAAGTAGCCCACGCAATCGTTGAGCAAGTGCTCTCAAAGGTGGTGACCCTGGGAAACGTCCAGGTTGTCATAGACAGCTTCGCCGCGATGGGATTCCCAAACTGCGGTGGGGCTATAGATGGGACTCACATCCCTATCCTGGCACCGGCCCACCAGGCCAGCGATTACATTAACCGAAAGGGCTACTTTTCCATGGTGCTGCAAGGACTGGTGGACCATAGGGGACGTTTTACCAACATCAACGTCGGGTGGGCGGGCAAGGTTCATGACGCGCGTGTGTTCAGGAGCTCTGGTCTCTTTAGACTCCTCCAGGCAGGTACTTTCTTCCCGGACCACAAAATAACGGTTGGGGATGTGCAGATGCCTACAGTGATCCTCGGGGACCCAGCCTACCCGCTAATGCCCTGGCTCATGAAGCCCTATACAGGCGCCCTGGACAGAGAGAAGGAACTCTTCAACTACCGGCTGAGCAAGTGCAGAATGGTGGTGGAGTGTGCTTTCGGACGTCTCAAGGGGAGATGGCGGAGCTTACTGACTCGCTCGGACATCAGCGAAAAGAATATCCCCGTAGTTATTGCTGCATGCTGTGTGCTGCACAATCTGTGTGAGAGCAAGGGCGAGGCCTTTTTGTCCGGATGGGAGGTTGAGGCAAATCGCCTGGCTGCAGTTTACGCTCAGCCAGACACCCGTGCCGAGAGAATATCCCAGCGGGAAGCGCTCTGTGTCCGGGAGGCTTTGAAAGCAAGTTTCCTCGGAGATCAGGGTAACCTATGACTCTCCACTTGCTTTCAAGAGAAACTGACCCTGGGCCTGTGTCAGTTTGTGTCGATTTGGATCTGCGGCTACATGCCGCGTTCTCCAAGTTTCCCCCACTTCCAAAGCACGTTTTTAAGCAAATTAATTGTTACACTCGTTATTAATAAATCTTTCTTTTACTTTGCATTTCTGTTCTGGTGTTGAGACATGGACGCATACTGTGCTGGGCACGGTGTGCACTGACGTACAGACCGCTTCCTCCATAGAGGACTGACATCCTCCTGCTCCTACATAGGTCTCTGGGGTGGGGGACGGATGAAAGTGGTTCTGCATGAAGGGGAGGGTTTGCAGGAAGGGGCGAGTGGTGCCTTCTTTGCATAGGGGTTTGGATGACGGCAGTGGGCTGCGGGTTTCTGCGTGGGAAGGGGTGATGGGTGTGGGAGAAGGGTGACTATCTGTCCGTGGATGAGGGCTCTTGTTGGGGCTCAGGGCAGCGGATAGGCTCGTGGATCCGTTGCAAGTGCGTCGTAAGGGCAGCCTGCCTTCACAGTAATGGCGTGGCAGGCGCTAGGACCCTGGACAAGCATACACATTACGAAATGATCAGGGGCAGCATACACAACACAGAATGACCCTGGTGCCTACTGACTGCAGTGTGTGTGTGCCCCGCAGTTGATCCTTTCCCCAAGTCTGTACCCTGGTACTGTAGGCTATACCGTGCAAGTATGAAACCCCTGTCCACCCCATACACCGAAAAATCCTCTGACAGGAAAGACATGACGGAAACAGTGATTAACAGCAAACATCTTTTATTAATCTAATAAACAGTGGGGGGATGAACCTTGGATTTGGGACTGGCTGAGCCTATAAGGGAAGCACTTCTACAAATTTCTAACGTGAGAAGTGCGGGGTACACGGCCGCTCTGCTCTGGTTCAGTGACAGTTCTCACGGCCTCTACCACCCCTCCGTCTTGTACTTTTGGGTGAGGGGGGGCCAGGACTTCTTGGCTGGGGAGGGCGATTGCAGAGACACTGCAGGGGGGCCCTGTCCTCCAGCCTGCGGTCCTGCAGGACATCAACAAGGCGACGAAGCGTGTCCGTTTGTTCCTTCATGAGACCAAGCAGCGTTTGGGTGGTCTGCTGGTCTTCCTGCCGCCACCTATCCTCACGTTCCATGAGTGTGCGATGCTGCTCACATAGGGTCTCCCTCCAGTGTTTCTGCTCTGCAGCCTCTGCTCGGGAGCAGGCCATCAGTTCAGCGAACATGTCGTCCCTAGTCTTCTTCTTTCGCCGTCTAATCATTGCCAGTCTCTGCGAGGGGGATGCCGGGGCAGTCCGGGAAGAAGCCGAAGCTGTGTGATGGGGAAAGTTAGTGATTTCCTTGTACAGATACATTTTTGCGAACAGTGAACACCGTCTAGTCAATTTCTATGAAGAAGACCGTACCGGACAACAAGTGTCACGTGGTCTCCAGAGAAGCACAACAGTTTGGCCTACGCTCTGATTGGCTGCGCCATTGCACAGGAGAGCGGAGAAGTCGGGAGAGATAGCAGAATCCCTCTAGCAGAGAGTCCTGGTAAGCCTTACAGTACATTATGCTTATCAGTTAACGGATAGCTGTGCCGTCGTGCTAAAGGCAATCTGGAAATCAGATACTATGACCCTTTTGCAGCCACTCCCGACACTGCAGGAGAAAGATCAATGTATGCTTTTCCTGTGTGGCCTACAGCACGTGGCTGCTAAGCGCGGGGCTGTGTTATGCAAAGTATAAGTAAACCATTAAGAACAGTAACTATTCGCTAATTGCCCTAATTAGATGCAGCACTTCAGTAACGAGATTACCCTGAGGCGTGTCTCTCGAGTGCAGAAAGAAAGGATGTTAAGGGAAGCACTTCACCGACCGGGACCCTACGCGGCCATGCTGGTAGAGGCGATGGTTCCCCTGTATCTGAGGATGTCGTGGCGTGGAAGAGTGAGCTTCACCGGAGGACCAAATAAAGCACCTCTTCCTCGAAACCTCCTGCGGAGGGTATTTGAGGAACTGTTTGAAGCATTTGTGGAATTGTCCATGGAGGACTATTGTTCCATCCCAATCTGTGTAGACCTACTGTTCGTTTAGTTTGCCTTTAAAAACTTTTAGATATAGTATTTATAGATAGAATTTATATTTTTGGTATACATGTTTTCGAACAAATAAATATTTTCTTGTTTATACGACTTACCGCCTGATCCTTCCCCTGACTCTGAGTCCGGGTTCACGGCCGGTGAGGGTTGGTAGGGGATCTCTGTGAGGGTGAGGAACAGATCCTGGCTGTCAGGGAAAGCGGCATTGTGTTCGCTGTCGCCTGCGCCTTCCTCCACGGACCCTTCGTCGTCTTGCCCATCGGCGAACATCGAGTAGGAACTGTCCTGGCTCACTATGCCATCCACTGAGTCCACGGTCACTGGTGGGACAGTGGTGGCAGACCCACCGAGAATGGCATGCAGTGCCTCGTAGAAGCGGCATGTCTGGGGCTGTGCTCCGGAGCGTCCGTTTGCCGCTCTGACTTTTTGATAGCCTTGCCTCAGGTCCTTGACTTTCACGCGGCACTGCATCGCATCCCGGCTGTATCCTTTCTGTGTCATGGCTTGGGAGACCTTCTCGAAGGTCTTTGCATTACGCTTGTTGGAGCGCAGCTCCGACAGCACAGACTCCTCGCCCCACACAGCGATCAGATCCTGGACTTCCCGGTCTGTCCATGCTGGGGATCTCTTTCTATTCTTGCATTGGGCTGACTCCTCTGCTGGAGAGCTCTGCATCGTTGCAGGTGCCGCGGAGCTCGCCCCGATGTCAAAGCAAGAAATGAGATTCTAACTGTCCAGACAGGAAAAGGATTTCAAATTTTCCCGGGTCATTTCCTGTGTGGCTGCTCAGAACATCCAAGCTCAGACTGCTGTCCAGAGCATCAACAGAGTGGTGCACTGTGGGATAGCTCCCGGAGCTACTAAGTTCGATTTGCATCCACACCTAGCCTAATTCGAGCTAGCAAGTGCGAATTTAGCGTTACTCCACCTGTCAGGGTGGAGTACCAAATTCGAACTAAGGAGCCCCCTAGTTCGAATTAAATGGCTTCCTGGTGTGGACGGTTGAGCGATTAGTTCGAATTAATGCTGCTAAATTCGATTTAAGATCCTAGTGTAGACCAGGCCTCTGAGAAGAGTCTCACCCTTGAAGGGAAGGTCCTTAGTGGTTCTCGGTGCCTCCTAGGGGAGGTCAGAAACCTGGAGCATGGCCACTCCTGTAGCATAGCCAGTGGCATAGCCAGGTTCTAACATCAGGGGGAGCGAACACATAAAAAAAGGTGCCACCCGACATATCAAATTACTAATTACATACTTTTAAATTAGTTATACATATTTATTTTGTACTTAAAATACAAACACAAGAATGATATTGTTTTACAAGTACGTGAGCCCACTTGACAAGTTTTATTGTCCTTGGGTCTGGCTCCCATCCCCTCTCCAACTGTTGCAGCTTTCTGGAGGTGCTGCCTTCCACGCCTTCCTCATTCACACCTCATTCATTCAACAGGGCAATTGATTAAGGGGTGGGGGGAAATTTTAGTCTACTCTTAGCAAAGAGACATTTTTCTTCTAGCTTATTCTATCCTTAGGGGCTATAACACTATACCAAGGGCAATGCAAAGTTTCTACATGAGACTTTGATACACAGTTTCATGAAAACAGGAGGTCACACGTGGGTAGACCCACTACAAGGTTATATGAAGAGGGACAATGTAAATTCATATGAAAATTATCAGAGATTTATCTACAGAAGCCCATCATTGGGGAATCATGGGGGGGGGGCGGCGCTGGCTGGCCCTGCTGCTCTCCTGTTCTACAGGAACAGAGGTGACTCTAGGTACCAGAGCCATCAATCTATCACCTCTCTCCAGTGCGCCATTCAGTCAAACAAATAAACAAACAAACAAACAAAAAAAAACAACTTAAAAAACCAAACCCTCCCAAGTTCCAGTTACTGCAGCAAAAACGATCAGACAAAGGTATTACCAGTGACATGTGCAGAATATCAACTACAAACCCATTTAGGAAGACAATGAGCAATTCCAAGTGGCTGAAGGCTTAGTGCACAGAGGCAAAAGAGATGCCTGAGAATTTGAATTAGGTGTCTGGGTTTTATTGCTGGAGCCTACATTGTGCATAAAAGAACCTGTGGTGAGGGGTGCTGTGGAGCACCCCACCAACCCAGATATGCAGGGGGACTGCATGATATGTGTGAAGGGTTCAGTGAGGACCAGGCCATCTTCTGTGCTGGTGTGGGGGAGGGGGATTGATCCTGAATGTATTTTTAGTGAAAGGGTGGTGGGGGGAGTCAGATTCACTCATCTATGGGTGTAACCATTGGGTAGGCTGTGGGAGTGCGGTGCCCCCTAGTGGCTGGTTCCACTTACTCCCAAGTAGCCAATGAGGTAGTTCCCTTGGCTCAAGGGGGTTGGTACTTGTGGGGCTACAGGTCCAGGGTACAATCTCTGCGGCGGTGGCGGTGGTGGTGGTGGGTATTGTAAATACAGCATTTAAAGCAGCCAATCCTGCTGCTGCTAGAGAAAACTCAGCTGCCATCTTGGGAAGTGTGGGGTGCAGGATTTAGATTGTACATTTACCTTTTATTTTCTTGGTAAAAATCTTTGACCTTTTATGCCTAGCACTTATAACCACTTAAAATCATCTTTCTGTAGATAATAAATCTATTTTATATTTTACCAAAAACAGTGTGTTTTGACGGATGTGCCTGGGAAATCTCAGCTCAGTTTACAAAAGCTGATGCATGTCCTCTTCACATTGAGGGGGGGGGGGTGGACTGGGTAATAAACGTACACTGGTCAGGCTTCTGGCCAGGACAAGATGGTACAACTCTGCAGAATAAGGCTGAGACCTGGGGTGAATCGGCTTGTTCCTTTCTCTGTGTGATTCATGAGTGGCTCTGGGAGCATTCAGACAACCTAGCTGGGTGTGAGGCTCCCCCTGCTGTTCTGCTGAGTGATAACAGCATCTGGAGGAGGTTTCTTGTCACTAGCAAAGCATTGTGAGAGACACCCTAGGCTGGAGAGTTAAAGGAGCACAGCAGTACCCCAGTTCCAGATTGTGCCCCAGGGATCCCATCACAAAGAGAGCACCAGATCTGCTGACCAATCAGAACTTAGAATCAGCTAACACAGTTTGAATCATGTTTAACTCCTACCTGAAAACAGAGGTGGGTTGGGCTTTAACCATCAACCTTAGAGCAATAAAGACACTCCCTTCACCATAAACTCCAGCGTAGCAGGACAAAGGCTGTTTATTACTGAAGTAATTAAAAGGAGAGTTTCCATTTGGAGCATGAGATGAAAAATACAATGCTTATGATGACAGAATGTAGCAGTTCTCGAGGAGTAAGAAGCTGAGCCTCCTTTGAAATTCTCATTGCCTTCAGCCAGATTGGGGGCACTTGGATATTTGACTCTGCTGCCACCAACACTGGCACCCTAGGAGGACTTCTTTGGGAGAGGATCCTTATCTCTAAACCGGAACAAGGGCGTGATAGGGCCTGAAATCACCATAGCATTCCAGTTCCTTTTCTACTTTTGCTTTTGAAAGGCATCGAGAGAGAGACTTCAGTTTCCAATAAAAAATAAACACCATTTTGGCAGAAATATGGAAGGAAAGACCAGGATTCAACCCTTTGTCTCTGTAATATCTTAGCAAGAATTATTTTTTTCAGATTCAACACTGAAATAGTCACTGACAATGTAAACTAACCAGAGGAGAATGGACGAGGCTTTTAGAAAACCTTGGAACACCAGAGAGAGCTCAAAACTGTTCCAAAGCTTATTTCCAGGATGTATCAGGTAGGTGAGCTTCTGTCACTTGAATATCATCTCCCTTGTTCTTTGATAGCTCCTAGTAGACATTTATTCCCTGCGTGAATTATAAACTGCAAAATGATCAAATAATCCCAGGATAGATGTTTCTGACTCTAAATACAAACTTTGCATTTGAACGATATATTCAGAATGATACATGAGCTATTTTCCCCTCTCCTTTCATTGTAATGTAACTCCAGACTATTCCTGATCTTGCTCTCAATGCCTTCAAAGGGAGATTTGCTATGAATTAATCTACTGTATATTTCTGTTTTGTAAAGTAAGTTACAAGCTCTTGCAAATTTAATTTTATGAAGCGTCTTCCTCTGTGTTCCATTTTACCTTTAACTTTGTTTATGGGACTGAATCATTTTGCCTCTGATATGTTGAAAAAAAAGAAATGGGTAAAAAAAATACAAATGAGAATCTCTCTTTCTGACACGCACGCTTTCTAATTCCTTAAATCTGTTTTCTCCATTGGTAGAATTTCTAGCAACTTTTACACTGATCTGACTTTTTTTTTTAACATGGATTTTGTAGGGATGGGGAAAAATCAGACTTGTAAAGAAATCACCTTTTCAACTTTAATTGAATGGCTGTTCTAACTTCATAATATGAAAGAGTTCACTTAACAATGTATTTATTTACTGTGCCCTCTTTAATGTTTGACTTTAATGATTTAATGTTTGTCAGTATTATTCTCACGATGATAATTTTTTTCCTCCTTCTTCCTGTTTTCTAGATCAAGTTACAGTGAAGAAGATGAAGGTTCTCTCATTGTGCCACAGCTCCAGAGCCTGCTTCCCTCTCCCTGGGTTTATTATTTTCTTCTTTACTTGTTATGTTCACAGGATGGAATCAGGTAGGAATCCGCCCTGTGTCTGCTGTTCCTTAAAGGATTTATTTAGGCCCCTAAAGTGTTTTAACAACATGATCCACTCAAAGTCAATGGAACTACTCACAGTGTGTGAATTTAATCAAACAGCAAGATCAGCACCATCATTATTCAGTCTTTGCCCTGATTGTGTTGATGCTGCTGGGTTATTTTATTTGTTCCTGGGATAGTGCCCAGGTCTGTTTCTTCACACAAGTATTTTTAAAAGATTGTCAAAGATGCCCAAAGCATTGGGTGGACACTTACTGAAGTGTTTAATAATCACAATAATAAATACAATAAAATAACTTAGTGGGTTTCAGATGTAAAAAAGATCAGAGCCCTAGTTTGAGACTAATGTGCACAAAAACATAAGATGAACCAGAATATATTGATGTCATGTGACTTTTTTAATTGGGCCTGTTAGCCAATGCCTATATGTTAGGTGTAGTATACACCATATTATTAGGCATTATGTGCACGGTAGTCCTATAATATACATGAGAGAGAGAGAGACAGAGAAAGAGAGAGAGAGAGTTGGGAAATTAAGTTAACTGAATGTATGATGCTTTTCCCACAATTCTGTTCACCAATATCTAATATCCCACAACTCTTTACAAATCTCAAGTTAGCCTTCAAATAAGAAAATAGGAAGCCTATCAAAGCCATGAAAGGTGTGTCCTAACACTGGTTAGGATGTACCTTAACACCCACCAGGTCTGGAATGTGGTATCCAAAAATGAGTTAAGAAAGTGGTGGGTTGGATCTTACATGATGATTAAAGTGCTTTTTCACTTGTAAACAGCAGTGGTATAAGTGGGTTTGGGGTGTATTTTTCTAGCACCTTCTGTGTATGGTGAGTATGCTGCAAGATAAGAATTGCTTCCTGGGAGGAGGATTTATATGTCTCCTTTATGTCTCCTGTTTTGTCTTTAGACAATAATGTTCACTAAGTTTGGTTATTTGGTCTCTTGAGCATGTGAAGTATTGAACAACACTTGTCCAAAAATTAGCTCTAGCAATATGGCCATGTCTCAGGAACACCTTGGTGAAAGAACATCAAATATGGCCCATCAACCCTACCCTTATTCCTGCTGAGGCCCAGCAAATTTCATGGCAACGTCAGTACGCGTGTCAAATTGAGAACACTCAGGAAAATGGGTTGTTAAATAGTAAGCTTGTCTCAACTACACACCAAAAATGTCTATTACCATTTTTCTGCCTCAGTTTCTCTGATGTGGACTCAATACACCTGTCTTCAGCTTCCCACTCTGTGTCAGCACTGTGTGCCTCTGTCATGCACTGAACCTACCAATTCTTAGCTCCCCTCTTTCTGTACCATGATCTGTGTCTGGATCATGCGCCAAGTTTGCCTGTTATCAGCTCCATGCCCCATCTCAGTGCTGTGTGCCTGTGCCATACACTGAGGCTGAGTGTTCTCATAGCAGAGCTCCAGTGCCACTGCCCATGAGCGCTGCTCTCTCTTAAACCATCAGGCTGAAATGTTCCATGCTGGGTGTCTGTCCGTGGCTGAAGTTTGGAAAGTTTGTCTGAAATGGAACCTCTTGGCTGTGTCCTTCATATCAAATTCCCTCTTTCCTGCTTTTTGTTGTTGTTACTTTCATGGTGCATTTTCCAGCAAAGTTCACAGTGATTGGACCCTCTGACCCTGTCACTGCCATCCTGGGTCAGGAAACTGTGTTACCCTGTCACCTGTCCCCCAGCGTGAGTGCTGTAAACATGGAGGTGAGATGATTCCGATCTGAGTTTGAATCCATTGTGCACCTGTATCGTGATGGAAAGGATTGGTATGATGGGCAGATGCCAGACTATCGGGGAAGGACAGAGCTTTTGAAAGCCGGACTCAGAGATGGGATTGTTCCCCTGAGAATTCTCAATATCAGACGTGCTGATGAAGGACTATACCTCTGTTTTGTTCAAGATGATACTTTTTATGAAGAAACTGTATTGGAACTGCGGGTAGCAGGTCAGTAGCTCCTATCAGTTTTAGCTGTGTGGGGTCTGCAGGCTTTATTCTTTCCTATTACAACCGTGACTCCCTGCTTGTAAAATATTTCACAACAACACAGTGTATCTAACTTTCACAAACAGCCACTTTCATATCAGGAAAATATGCTGGAAACTTTCCCAACATGTTATTAAAAACATTCTCAGGATGGCCAATGCACTTTCTCAGCCGATCTTGACTGACCCCAAAGCGGGCTTTAGTCAAGAGGGGAAAGACTTCTGGACACATATGGCCTTCCAGTTGCTTTGCAGTCATTTCTAGGATGTGTGGGTAAGATGGGACTGGCAGACTTTTATGACCGTCTTATTGGTTCACTGTTGGTTATTCCTCACAGGTGGTTATTCCTCACAATCAAATGCAGTATTCTTATTTGCTAAGACTGTATAATGGTGATGGTGGTGGTGGGTGTGATGGGTTCTCCTGCGGTACCATTTGGAACTGGGGTAAAGCTGAGCCCTCTGTCTCACCAATCTGGGTTCCCTCTTGCACTGTGATGTTGTGACAAGCTGCAAAACCCTCCACATTTGCACTCACACCAACATCCACAGGCAGGGACCACACCCATCTTTGTGCATGAATGCATCTGGCCAGGCACTCATGAACCAACAATAGCGAAGCTTCAGCCAAAACACCCCCCAGCTTCCCAGCCTAGGAACCTGGATCTGTACCATCCTGCCCTGGTCAAAAGCCTGACCAGCAAAGATTATTACAATTACCCACTTCGCCCCTCCCTCAATGTGGAGAGGAATATACACAAAAACTTTTGTTAACTGAGCTGAGACTCCACTCAAATCACACTATTTTAGGTTAAAAAAGTATATAAAATAGATTTATGAACTACAGAAAGATAGATTTTAAGTGATTATAAGTGATAGCAAAGATATCAAAGTTGATTATTAAGCAAATAAACAAAAACCCAATCTAAGCCTAATATACCACACAGGATTTGAATCAAAAAGTGTCTCACCCTGTTAGATAGTACAAGCAGTTTATAGATGTTTCATACACAGGCAGGGTTTCCATCTTTCCCATCTGGGACCAGCACTTCCCCAGTTCAAAGTCTGTGCTCTTCCAGAGGTACATCCAGCTGTTGAGTTGTGGGGCAAGTGAGGCCAACTGGTGATGTCACTTCCCCCTTTTACAGTTTCTTTTATATGGCGGGAACCCCTTTGTTCCAAGCCAAGGTCCCAGCCCAGTTTGTAGGAAAAGACAGGTATCAGAATGGAGTTCAGTATCATGGGTCTAGTCACATGCCCCTAAATGCTTGATGAGTCATGGCAGCCATTATTCATAGGCTGTCTGAAGTGTCCTCCAGTGAAGACAAGACTTTTCCATGGCCCGTTGTTTTTGCTGATGGGCCATTAGCACTGTCTAGCTTCTTCACTGTTGTATCTGAAAGGCTAGTTGTGTGTGTTCCCCAGAACAAGCACATTTGAAATACAGATGCATAGTCAATATTCATAACTCCAGATACAAAAATGATACATGCATACACATAGGATAATCATTCAGCCAATCATAACTTTTCTATTGACACCTTACTTGACACATCTTGTACAAGATGCAACATAATTATATCATAATCATATTACTATGGAGGATATGGAGTGCAGAGTGTCCTAGTGGGGAGGGGAAATTATATATTTATCACTCTTAGACAAGACTGAGAATTTTTCCCCTGCTGCTTTAACACTTTCACCATGAAGCTATTTAGATTTTTGTTTAAATAACTATATCTAATGCACTAATTATCAGATTTTCTAAAGTTCAGATCCTATTCAGTTATCTACATTGTAATATCTCCAAAGGTGTCAGTGCTCAGTTGCTCCTGTGTTGAGATGACAATATCTCCCACTGACTCAGTGAAACTATTTTAAATATTTGTTCAAATTTTTGTGAGAGTATTGGGATTTCAGACATTGCAGTCAGTATTCATTTATCCCATCTACTGACTACCTGCATGAATTAGTGCTTTCTAGTGTGAATAAGGGATCCACAAACTGTCCCTTCTGCTTTATTAACATATGGAATTCACACCTTTATGTATTTCCCCTTAGGTCTGGGCTCTGCTCCTCTTATCTCTGTGGAGGGTCACCAAGATGGAGGGATTCGGGTGATTTGTCAATCAGTTGGCTGGTACCCAGAGCCTGAAGTGCTGTGGAAAGATCGCAGTGGGCGACGTTTACCATCACTCTCTGAAACAACATCCCAAAGAGATAATGGCCTGTTTCAAACAGAAACTGCTCTCATTGTAACAGAACATTCAAACCAAAACTTGTCCTGTTGCATCAGGAACACCATTCTCAATCAAGAAAAGGAATCAGCAGTTTATATAGCAGGTCAGTTACCATCCACATCCCACACTGAACTCACCACCACTAGAAACTAAACAAAACATAGGAAGAAAAGAACTGAAACATCTGTGGTGGATATTTCATATTCCATGCACAAACACAGAAGATAGTGTCTTTACAGGGTTACATTTTAAGCAATTTGATTCCCTTAATTGTGAGTATTCAGACTATGAACATTTTGAATTTCATGTAAATTTAATTTTAAGTTTGACTTTCCTGATATTCTAGTATGCGTGTGCATGCATGCGCACACACCTTCCAACCTTTTTGAGAGGGAACTTTCATTCAATCCACTGATGCACTAGGCTCCTGTAACCTTAAATTCACCTTAATGATTTTTTTGAATGTGGTAAATTTTGTACTCTGGCTTGATTGTGATCGGTAGAGCCCTGTAAACCCACATATATCTGCTTTATAGCCACAGATAGCCTCATCATTTTGGGGATTGCAGATTGGATGAGGATTCCAATTTTGTATCCACGCAGGGCTCTAGTGATCTGTTCACTTCACCAACTTCGTTACCTTTGTGAAATGTCACCTAAGTCATGTGATGTTGTTTTTACTGACATTCAATGGGACTTGCACTCCTTAATTTACTTTGGTCCAGATCCACAAAAGGATTCATTTTACCCCTTGTCTACACACAAAGGATGTACTGATTAACTAGTGTGACAAAGTCCCTCTTCTACCTTGGTGGGTCCTGCGCTTCTTGGCGGATTTGCTCACCTCAGTGATCTTCCCCTCTGGTGGAACCCACAGTCTGGATCAACTCCTCCTGTGTCTGATCAGGAGTTGGGAGGTTTGGGGGGAACCCGGGCCCACCCTCTACTCCGGGTTCCAGCCCAGGGCCCTGTGGAATGCAGCAGTCTATAGTGCCTCTTATAACAGCTGCATGACAGCTACAATTCCCTGGGCTACTTCCCCACGGCCTCCTCCAAACACCTTCTTTATCCTCACCACAGGTCCTTCCTCCTGGTGTCTGATAATGCTTGATTGTATGATAATTCCTCAATCCTCCAGCAGCACACCCTCTCAGTCTCAGCTCCTTGTGCCTCTTGCTCCCAGCTCCTCCCACGCACTTCTCTCCTCTGGCTCCTCCCACTTGACTGGAGTGAGCTCCCCTTTTTATACCAGGTGCCCTGATTAGCCTGCCCTGATTGGCTGCAGGTGCTCCAATCAATGTAGCTCTCTCCAGTGCCTTCTAGAAAGTTCTTAATTGGCCCCAGGTGACTTGATTAGCCTGTTCTGATTGGCTGCAGGTGCTCCAATCAATGTAGCTCTCTCCGGTGCCTTCTAGAAAGTTCTTAATTGGCCCCAGGTGCCTTGATTAGCCTGGAGCAACTGCCATTTTGGTTCCTATGGTACTAGGGATTTGCTTAGCCTGGAGCTAACATACCTGCTGCTCAGTACTTTCCTGTAGCCATCCGGCCTTGCTCCATCACACTAGTTAATGGATGACACCTGCTTCAATCAATTCCTTATTGACTTCAGCTAAATGGAGCTAGAGCACTATGAAGCTGAATTATGATTTAAGGTTTTGTGCATCAATGTATTTAAATTGGTGCAACCCTCCTATGTTGTCAACTCTTGAACCAATTTAAGAACGACCCCGTAAGAGGGTTGCCCCAGGTTCACTAAATCAGAGCACAAGCCATGTGTGGAAAATACCTTAGGCACATTTGAAAATCCCATCCTGTTTAGATGACCGAATCACTGTGAACACAAGAAGAGCAAATGGAAATTAGTTAATTTGCTGCACAAGTGTTTGGACAAATTGTGATTATGGTTTTTCCCAATATTAGGGGGTAACTGTGGATTTTTCAAAAATATGCTAATTAATCTGGCAGTTTCTCAATATTGCTTACTGCTAAGGGCCAAATTCTTTTCTGGAATAACCCTATTAGAGTCAATGGGGTTTTATGAGCAGAGAATTTGCCTCTGATCTCTGTGGCCCTCTGAATAGAAATGAAACAAATCAGGGCTGTGTTTTCAAGGATAAATCACTGGTAAAACTGTGTTGATTGGAGCCGTATTTAAAAACAATTTCTGGTGTTTTGTGTAGTGTAGACATGGCCGTTCTTTCACTTTTAGCTCACACTAATCCTGCTGGGCACTATTTATGTATTTGCATGAAAAAAAATCTGCTTTTAGTCACCACTCCCAAACTAAGGCAAGCCCTGGGTGTTCTGTTTTTCAGATTCCTTTTTCCCGAGGGTGAATCCCTGGATGGTGGCTCTGAGTGTGATCCTGGTGGTTTTGTTTGGTTTCATTGGCCTCACTGTTTATCTGTTTAAAATGAAAGGTAAATATCAGAGGGAGAAATATACTGTAAATAAAGGGCTTTTTTCTAATAAATAAATAAGGGCAATTTAGGGATTTAACACGAAAAGAATGCATGGCCTGCTGATCAGGTCCTAAATAAAGAAGAAGAATGCATGTGAATTTATTGATAGAGGGTGGGGGCAGAGGTGCAGAGGAGAGAATAGAACGGAGGAGTGTCTCAGACAATGGAACTGAATCGGATCATAGCAGATACATCTCTGTTCTGCTTGGTCCTCCATCTCCCTCTCTTCCCAGTTCTCGGGCAGCTATTGCTTTCTGTCTCTGGTCCCACTTGAGAGAAGGTTCTGCAAAGCCTAGCCTCTCCTATTTCACCTCATCTCTCTCTCTCTCTTTTTTTTTTCATTGCTAATAAAGTGTAATGCACCTAGACATTACAGCCATGGGCCGTATAGACATGCCCCTGTCATAAATCAGTAAGTAAACACATTTGTTCCTCAGTTAGGAAAAAAAAATCATACCCATGATCACATAACTCAGACACAGCTGTCCATGCCCTGCTGAACTTCATCCATAAAGAATACCAGCCCAATTTCCCAATAAATCGGACTTTTCCCTCCATGCTCCTAATGAATCTTGTACCTATAGGATGTAGCCTTTTAAGTCTGTTTCATGAAGCAAGGCAATGAGAATAATTTATATTTATTTCTGTACTTTTCAGGGAAACTTACTGAAGACGTTGGTAAGTTTCAGTTTCCCTTTTTCCACAAATACAATTTTTGACCATGGCTACACAATTGTCTATGGGCATTTTGGAGAGACAGAAGGGAAGAGAGTCTCAGACAATAGAACTGAACCAGATAATCGGATCAGAGCAGATACATCTGTGTTCTGCTTGGTCCTTCATTTCCCTTTCTTCCTAGTTCTCAGGCAGTTATCACTGTCTGTCTCTGGTTCCACTTGAGAGAAGGTTCTCATATTTGTACTCAGTCTCTTTTTTGCTAACAAAATGTATTGCGCCTCAATATTACAGTGATAGGTCCACAGAAATGCCCCAGTGATAAATCAGTAAATAAACACATTTCTTCTTCAGTTAGGAAAAAAAATCATATCAGCTGTCACATAACTCAGACACAGCTGTCCATGCTCCGGGTTCACTTCATCCATAAAAAATATCTGCCCAATTTCCAAATAAATTGGGCTTGTCCCTCCGTGCTCCTAATGAATTTTGTACCTATAGAATGTTGTATGGGTGTTGCTTAGCTGTCTGGGCCTTAGTCCCCATATCAATGGAGACAGAGGTGAAAGTGGGCCAACGCAGGCCAGTGCTGTGCTCTGGTAAGAGCCGGCTGTCGAACTGGACCGTACATGGCTGACTTTTTTTCCCCCATCATCTGATGGGGGGGAAGAGCAAAAGGGGCAGCTGCCCCAGGATCCGGCTTTGGGGGCCTCCGCGGGGCTCAGGGCATCCCAGGGGATTAGCAGGGGAGAGGACCTGGCACCTGTTGGTACCTGCTTCTTTGTGAAAGGGACAGGGGAACTCATTAGGGCTTGGAATTTTTCCAGCAAAGGTCGTAGTTTCCCCTCCCCGGCCCCACGGAATAGTCTAGGTAAGTTGTCTTCCTCTGAATGGCTCTGTTGCAAGAATCAGCTCCCCTGAGTTCCAGCAGCCTCCCTCCTGGTCGCTGCCCCCTCCTGTGACAACCTCTCCCTTTGAAGATCATTTCTTCCAAGTGGAGCAGGCCCTGTAGGAATGAGGTCACTTGAGCCCAGAGGAGTTTTTGTCTCTTTCTGACTGGGAAAGGGCTGGGCCCCAGGACAGGGTGTGTTACCCCAAAGTTTATAAAACTAGATTAAGTCTAAACTAGATAAACTTCACACCAAAATGTTATGGGGGGGGTGTTTGTGGGGAAGCAATAGAAAAAAGGAAGTTGAATAAAAATAATCACCTAGCCTTAACTTTGTATCAATGATAAAGAGAAATAACATATAAGGGAAGGAAAGCTCATAACAATTTTGATATCTATTTCTGTTTATGTTTTAGTGAAATGAGATCCAGAAATTGACAAATGTCATTTTCTTCCCTCAGAATAAATGTTTATACACAATTGGATTCCCCTGTAGGAGTGTAATAGAGTCATTGGTGGGTTAGGTGGCCTAGTGGTTAACACACTTAGTGCCCCCTCCCAGTGGCAAGTCTTTCAGTTCTGGCCCTGTTTTAATCAGAGGGGCAGGGAGGTGGGTTTGTTTAGTCTGGAGAAGAGAGGACTGAGCGTGGCCATGATACCAGTTTTCAAGTATATGAAAAATTGTTACAAGAAGGTGGGAAGTAAATTGTTCTCATTAACCTCTGAGGATAGGACAAGAAGCAAGGGGCTTAAATTGCAGTGAGGGAGGTTTAGGCTGGACATTAGGAAAAACTTCCTAACAGGCAGAGTAGGGACTAAATGGAATAAAGGAGGCTGTAGAATCTCCTTCACTGGAGTTTTTTAAGAGCAGGTTAGACAAACACCTGTCAGGGTAGTCTAGAATAGATAATACTTAGTCCTGCCACAAGTGCAGAGGATTAGACTTTCAGTCTAATAATTCTTTGGGTGTAATAGAATCACAGAGTTTAAGACTAGAAGAGACGACCAGATCATCTCGTCTGACCTCCTTAAAAGGAAAATGAATAGAAATAGTTTCTAACCCTTAATTATCATATTGATGATAATGAGAAATAAAACAAAAGAAAAGGGAAACTCCTAACATACAATATGTGTCTTTCTGTTTAATTGTTAGGCAAACGAGATATAGAAGTTGGTAAGTGTCATTATCCTTCTTCTGACATGTGGGAGTTTGTTTAATTGTTGTGGAATTGTTTACTTTTCAATTCAACTTTTACACTTCTGTTGCAACATTTAGCCTGATTTTGTTTGTTTTCATGTTTGCTTTTTAAATTATTGTTTCTTTTTGGTTGGGGGAGGTTACAGTAACGTGATAAAATGTGGGCAAACACTAAATTGGATAGATTACAGTCCAAAATTTAATTTGAAAAACTGATAAGCAATAGAGTCACAGAGTTTAAGACCAGAAGAGCCCACTGATCCTCTTGTCTGATGTCTGGAAGAGGCGGTTGATTTCTCTCACCCTTTACTGTCATATTGATGATAAAGAGAAATAAAACATAAGAAAATGTAAATGCCTAACAAAATATATATTTATTTCTCTTACATTTTTTAGAGAAATGAGATAAAGAAATAAGTAAGTGTCATTGTCCTTCCTCTGATAAGAAATTTTTCTACCAGTTTGGATCCTCATGTGAGAGTTTGTTTTATTGTGGTGGAGGTGTTTGCTTTTAAATTTAAGTTTTAAAATTGTTGCAATAGAGAACCTTTTTCATTTGTTTGCTTCATGCTTTTGATTATAGTTATTATCATTCTTTTCATGGTGTGTGGGGGTTCTTTAAATGAAACTTCATGAATTGGGGAGAAGGACTAAACTGGATGAATTTCACACTAAAAGTTAATTTGAAGAATTGATAAGCAATATAATAATAGAATCATAGAGTTTAAGACCAGAAAGAATGACTGGATCCTCTTGTCCAGTGTTCCAAAAACTGTGGGGTGTGCCCTGCTAGGAGTGCACGAAGGACTGTTTGGGGGATTGGGTCCATGGCAGGGCCCTAGCCAGCCCCCATGGGGCATGGAGAGGTAGTACAACCCAGCCCCTCTCTGCCCCAGCTCCAACTCCGACCCCACCCAAGCTTCGCTCGGTCCCCTGCTCTACCCCCAGCCCAGGTCTGGCCCCAGCTGCATCTCCTCTGCACTCCCTGCTCTGCCCCAGCCCATGACATGCTCGACCCACTAGCTCAGCTCCTGCCCCAGGCAGAGCTCCACTTTCCCCCCAGCCCAGCACCCACCCCAATTGCAGCTCCACTCCCCCGCCTGCCCTGCCTCCAGCCCAACTCTGCCCTCAATTCCTCGCCACCCCCAGCCCAGCTTCACCTCTATTTCCAGCTCCTCTCTTATCCCCGGCTCTGCTTTCAGCCCAAGCTCCTGGACTCAGCCAACTGTGGTGTAATGGAGGGGGGAGGGGAGCCTGAGACAGACTCCATTATTGGTAAGTGTGGGGCATGACAGGAAAAGTTTTGGCACCACTGATCTAGTCTGATCTCCTTAAGAGGAGTTTGAATAGAAATAATCTCTCAG